>NC_013487.2:1643376-1652778 GCF_000004555.2 Caenorhabditis briggsae | reverse complement strand
TTCCCGGTCTTAGGTACCACCGAATTGTGAGTTTTGTACCCCCCGCCCCCCACCCCCCCCCCAATACCACCGAATTATTGTACCCTCCGAATTATTTGCCGTAAGTTTGAGATGTGTGTCTACAATTAAGGCCTGTTTCATGAAGTTAACAATCTGACACAGAGGGAAAGTCTCAAATGTTAAATTTCATATTTTCCTTATTTTTCTTCATTGAACTCTTAATGTTCTTATGCCCAACACACCTCAATCTAAAAGTTTTATTTTCGTGATTTCAGTACCGTAACGATTCTCAAGCCTGGAACAACTGGATATTCATCACTTGTATGCTTTTCATGTTCACTATCTATTGTGGTTTGGTTAATAAATTGGCAAGGGGTCAGAATTCCAAAGCATCCAGAGCGGTGAGTTTTGAAATATAGGGTTCTTCAAAATTTTTGTATATTTTTTAGTTCTTAAAAAAACAAAACAGCGATTAATAATTTTTCTGTTAGCAATAGACATTCTGGATGTTGATTTTTTGAAAAAAAATACACATTTTGGAAATCTAACACTCTATGAATATTGCCTTTGCAGCTTGAAATTTACATGGTTACATCTTGAAACACAATTTATTTAAAAAATGTAATTCAAAATTTTCAGATCTTCATTCAATGCTGCATAATCTGTTTCTTCAATTCCTGTACAGCCATTTTCTACAACGTCCTCGCCTTCATCACTCCATCTCCAGCAATTTTGGTTTTTGGTCAATTATGTTGGTCAATTAATCACGGATGTCCTGCATTGATCTACGTCACATTGAATGACACTATTCGGCGGGAGTTCAAAAAATTAATTTTTAGAAGTTCAACGAATAAAATAGAAGAGGGAACTTCAAGTGCTGCTGGGAAGACAATTACAGCGGTTTCGAAAATTTGATTTTTTGAAAAATTCGGAAAAGTGTTCATATTTTTTGTCATTCTTGAATTATTATTCCACTCAAAAACCAACACAATTTTTTTCTGTAACATACCACTGTTTTTTATCAATTACACATAAATGCAAGTCTTAAATAAAATTTATTTTCATGAATTTCAAAATTCCGAAAGTTCGAAATCAAATTATTCAATCACACCCAATCCTAGAAAAAGTTCTATTAAAAAAAGAAATTCCTTCAAATCTTTATAAACCATTTGAAACATTGAAAAAAGAGATAAATAATTTTTTTTTCTAGCGAAGACGTGCAATTTGGCGATCGGCATCAATGACAACAGTGACCTGAAATCACTTCTGGATTTTCAAAATTTTCATAAGTTTGACTTGAGAAATGTGTTGAGAACCGCTTTTAGGATTTATGCAATTTTTATATTATTTTCGAATAAAAATTCAAAAAACTTCAGTTTCAAAACTGTGATTTAAATAAGATTTAATGAATTAACCATCACTGTATCTTGGAGTTTTTTGTATATAATTTAATCCATTTGAAAATTTCAGTTTCCTAGAAAAATACTGTACCTTCAAAACCTCTCCTCCACCCTGTTTCTCAGCCCATCCCACATCTTTAATCGTCATTTTCCCATCATTCGGAACCTTCTCATACTTGTATTTTCCCCGTTTCTCCACACAATTTTTCCTCAAATACACATCAATTGTCGACAATGGTTTCGATGTGCAAACTCTCAATAGCTGAACGATCGCTGTGATTGCATCTCCAATTACAATTAGCTTTGGAAGGACAATCGTTTTCATGTTATTCTCATTTGTATACAAATAACACTCAATCAAAAGTTCTGATTCGTTTGGACGTTTTTCACAGGGTAGAATGAGCATTATCGATTGTTTTTGAGCCAGTTCATGGATGCGTTGAAATTGATTCGTGTGGCATGCCATTGCTTGGATCTGGAAAACCAGGGAAGGTTCTGGAACGTTCGGCTGGGAAATGGTTCATTTTGAGTTATTTTTTATAGAATTTTGAACACATTCAGTTGAGATTTTTTAAACAATCAGTGAAATTCCTTGTATATGTCTAAAAATCCGAAAATATGAAAATTCAAGAATTAACAATTTTCTGTTTCATAATCTCGAAATCAAATTCTTTCGAATTAATTCCCATGTTCAAAATATGGTTTCGAAAATTCTGAATTTCACTGTTCCACTATATTAATATCAAATTTTTGTTCGAGTTTTTTCCCAATTCCTCAGTGTTTTTCAAAAAAATTCAAACAAACTATACTGAACAACTGAAGCATGTTTAGAAAATATAAGTTACACGAAACTGGATTTTTAAACAAAATTAAAATCTTTAAAACTTGAAAATGCTAAGCCCAGAGCCTTACCTCTGACCATGACAGCGTATTGGCACAACGACTGATGGCACATCTCGGTGGGAATTCTGAAAATTTTCGGCTTCAAGATTTCTATATTGAATTTGAAAAATAAGGTGTTTTTAATCAATGCAGTCTCCGCTGAACCTGAAAACTATGAGCAATGTGCCATCCTATCTATTTTTCAATATTCCAAATCTGGCTTAAAACCCCCAAAATCAATAACATACTGTTCTCCAACGAAAACATGACACGATTCAGAAGACAATCATAGCACAGGCGATGACGACAATGCGTGAGTACCATTCTGGCAATATTCTCACAGGCGTGTCCTTTTTTGCGGGCTTCGCATCTGGAATATAGTTATTTTTACTTTGATGCAATTTATCTAGGTTACGATAAGAGATATAAAAAGTTGTCAACTGATAAAATAATTTTGATGATATGTATTTCATTTAATCAGTTGACAACTTTTTTTTGATATCTAGTAAAGTAAGCGAGATAAATTGGGTCAAAATGAAAGGGTTCTTTTTTATAAATGGGTTCAATCAATCGTCTAATTATTGAAACTCGCATGAGTTTGGGAAGTTTATGTATTCCGTAAAACCGTAATTTTTGGAAAAATTATCTTGGAACAAAACTACAGTAACCATTGACATTTTTCAATTTTCCTGTTTTTTTCCCGAAACCTTTTTTAAAGTTTTGCACTTGAAAAAACAGAAAAATGTGAACGTTTTGTGTGATGCCGGCAAAAAATTTTTCAATTATTTTTTACATTTTCATAAAAAGCCTATATAAGGTTCTATAAAAATTTAAAGTGATATGAAAGGGGGTTTCCTGTGTTTTATGAATGTGAACTTTACGTTTTTCCGCTTTCTTGGAATTTAGGTATATTGGTTGTTCTGATAACTGAAATTGTAAAATTCCATGTTCCGTCAATGGAAAATTACTTCAACAAGTTGAATAAATTTATGAAATTCGCGAAACTGAAAATGCTTTATTTCAAAAACTATGGAAACGAATTTTTTGAACAGTTTCATGAATTTTGAAATTTGATATTCAGGAACTTTTGGGAAGTGTATCGACGCTTTTTAAAGGCTTCCATTATAAAAAATATACGAAAATCCGGTTATTGTTAACACCAAAAAACTCTGGAATTTCAGAAATGAGCTATACGCAAAAAAAAAAGTGAAATTGAATTATTGAGATCAATCAAATAAATCAAAAAATTTACCAAGTTTCTGAAACTGAAAATTTTGATTTTTGAAGGAGTTGAACTTGTGTGTCCCACGTTGGAGCTGCCGCGTTGCTACCAGCTGAGCTACGGTAGCTCCAGCTAGATTTTTCATGTTTTCTCAATAAGAACCAAGATAAACCGGTTCAAAGAGGGGGCCCTTTTAAAACAGGTTTTATGTTAGTAAATAAGCATTAAACAAACTGAAAACACAAAATCTAGAATTCCCGAAAAGCATCCTACAAAACAGTAACAAAAAATCCTTACTTCAATTTCTCTCTCATATCAATCTTGAAGAGTGTCGACGTGGCAGCTCCAAACGAGATCTGTGATCCATTATTGCCTTCCATCTCATCCACAATGACGTCAGTGGAACGAGTACCCTCACAGAAACGAACTGGACACAGTAGTCCTTGGTATACGGTCATGCACAAATTACAGAATGTATGGTGGCAACTTAGTTCCTGGAACATGCATACTGTGATCTCAATTATTTGGGTTTCTAAATTAGATATCAAAAATTTGTCAACTGATAAAATGTTGAGCATAATATCTGGAATATTTTATCAGTTTACAAATTTGTATATCTTTCACTAAAATTGAGATAATTGTCTTGAGAGGGGGTGTCCTATTTTTGCTGCTCATGTCTCCGGTATGCTATAGCACAAGTGGTTATCATTTTGTGATCAAGTTGAAACGGTGAATTTTTGCGTGATGATGTTCACAGTGTGTGCGAACACCGTCACGTCAAAATGCACACAACTATTAATCCCAGGACTATTTAACAAAAGTACATATATCGGTCAGCGTCATCTGAACTTCATGAAACGGGATTTATTTTTGGCAAAAAATAATGTTATTTTCGGAATTTTCCCAGTTTTTTCATATACCTGAACATCTTCTTCGTTAGTCTGCTCATTGCAAATACGACACTTTGTAGTTGACATGATTGTTGGAATTTATGAAAATAAATGTAAATTTATCTAAAGACATTGTCACGCATTTTATGTTTTATAACATAAAAATTAGGTGATACAGAAAAATTACAATTTTACAAAATATTCGAAAATGGAGTTCCTGGAAACCGATGCTCTGTTCCCAGATGTTCCCTCTTCCACTTTATTCGTTGAACTTCTAAAAATCAATTTTTTGAATTCCCGCCGAATGGTGTCATTCAATGTGACGTAGATCAATGCAGGACATCCGTGATTAATTGACCAACATAATTGACCAAAAACCAAAATTGCTGGAGATGGAGTAATGAAGGCGAGGACGTTGTAGAAGATTGCTGTACAGGAATTGAAGAAACAAATTATGCAGCATTGAATGAAGATCTGAAAATTTTGAATTATGATTTTTCTTTTCTCCTGAAAAAATTGCGTTTCAATTTGTAACTATAATAAACTTGATGGTTAAAATTTCAATTTTATCCATATGGGTTATGGAAAATATGTTCAAAAAATCAAATTAAAAAATGTCAATTTTTGTTTTTTTTTAACATGGATTTTTATGGTTTGCAGTGATGATTGTTTTGACATTGTATTTGAAATGAGACACAGATTTTATAAAATCCTTGAAGCAGATATTTTTTTTTTGCAAAAATTTTTTCAGCTGCTAAAAAAGTTAAATTTTATTTTTTCTCGAAACGCTGATTTTTTTAAAACAATAACAATTGTCGGCACTGTTCTAGAATCATAGAACGAAAAATAGGAACGAAAAAAAAATCAGGGAACGAAAGTTTTGGGTAGTCCGAAAATTGTTACGACCTTCATCCGAATACTATCCTGAAATCTTATCTTGACATCACTTTTTCTTTGATTGCTACCCAAAATTATATCCAAAAATGGGTATATTTAGTCCTTAAGACACACAAACAGATAAGGTACATAGCTAATAGGGTACATAGGACATTTCCCAGATGTTCTGAGGATCATGGGTACATCTGTGAATAAGATTCGAAGCTGCAACGAGCGAATTTTCGCCATTTCTCTTATTGAATTTTTCGCCATTTCTCGGATGTCCCACATGAAGGACCATGGGTGTTTCAGCCTAAGCCTATAATCGAAAAAAAACATTTCTAATCCAACATTAGTCTTCTTGGAACAAAAATTTGGTCCGGAATAAGAATAATCTTGGACCAAATTGAGTAGAATTCTTGGCATGAAATTGCTCTCCTCGGATTTTTCATTTTTCAAAAGTTGGATGATATTTTTGGATTGGGGAAGCTTTTTTCAATCACAGGCTTAGGCTGAAACGCCATGTTTCCTTTATCTGGAACACCCAAAAATATCAGCAAGCTCAAAAACTGCTTGGTGTAGCCTTGAACTAAATTTTCAGATGTCCTGAAGGTCCTATGTAACATGTTAACTAGCACATCTGAAGAACTTGATAAACCATTTTTATTATACTTTTGGGTATTCGACAAAATAAAATTGATGTCAAAGTTAGTATTACGGATACTACTTGTCAAAATAAAGAAGATAACAATTTTCCTGGATAACCCAAATTTTTCGTTCCGTGATTCTAGAACAGTGCAGAACTAGCTGGTGTGAAATATAAAACAAGCTAAAGTAGAAGTGGTGAGAAAGTAAAAACTCAAAATTCTGAGCTCTATGTCTGAGAAGGTTTGATTTTGTCATATTCTCAAAACTGAAAAATACATTTCACTATTGAGCACTGAAAATTGCTTAAAACTTACCGCTCTGGATGCTTTGGAATTCTGACCCCTTGCCAATTTATTAATCAAACCACAATAGATAGTGAACATAAAAAGCATACAAATTACGAATATCCAGTTGTTCCAGGCTTGAGAATCGTTACGGTACTGGAAACATGATTTTAATAAAAATTCTAGACAATTTTGTTTCAGTATGTTATCTAAATCAGATGGGTTGGGAATTATAACGTTAAGAAGTCTGATTTGATTAATGTAAAATGTAAACATTTTAGACTTGTTTCCTGTTTTAGATTTTTGGTTAATGAAACAGGTACTCAATATACTCAAACTCACATAATTCGATGCCTCCTCACTTGGTTCCTTCTCCGATAACGGATCCGATGGCCATGCCATAATCAGAGAGTTAAAACACGCTGGAGTTGTGAAGAAGCTGATGTAGAACATATACACCACACTTAAAATCATTGTGGTATAAGCAATAGGCTTCTCAAAAGCATAATCTCGAAAACCAATACTAACGATTCGGTTGAGGAATAGGGAGAGGGTAATAGCACAAGCACCACACCAGGTACAAAGAGCAATTCCTCCGCAGATGTAGATGAATGTGGGATAGGCACAGAAGACAGCACCTTGGATCAGAAGGATTCCAGTTATGATGCAGCTGCAACCTGAAATAATAGTAATTTTTGGATGGGAACTTGATTCAAGAAACCGAAAAAAATTGGAATATCACAGAGAGTATGGTAGTGATGGCGTATACAACAACGGCTTTTCCTTCTCTCCGAGTCTATGAAAAATGTAAAATGTTTACTGTTTCGATATATTGAGTTCATAGTTTCTTTTTTACAGATTCGATAATTTTTCATTTTTTATAGAGCTCCCTAACTATCAGTAAATCTATGTATCCAGATGCCCAAAACTCACTTATTGCACACATATCCGTTGCTGCCAACAAAACGATAGTCTTATAACAAGTGTGTCGGATCAATTTAGTTTTGAAAATGATCCAAACAATTGGAATATATAGTAACTCGATGAATATTCCGAAAACTGTGATTGGATATCCCAACAATGGTCGTTGAACCCCATTTTGCCACCATTCGGATTCTGGTTCCCATGAGCAATTGTAGAATGGAATGGCGTCAGTGCTACCGTAATGAATCAAGCGGTTCATTAGTCTGAAACTGAATTTTCGTTTTTTTTTCCTGAAGTGATAGATCAAGCAAAATTCGAAAATGTAAAGAGTTTGTATGATAAGAGTGAAACATTAAATATTTTTTCCTTAAAGTTCAAATAGAGTTTAGACTTTCAAAGAATACATATAATAAAATCAGGGTTGCAATCTGACGGGCTGGCCGGCCCGAGGAAAAAAAACCAGGGCCCGGCCCGGCCCGGCCGGCCGGCAATTAATTAATATTTGAACGCGCGCCATTTTTATTTGCAACGATGCTCCGATATGACGAGGCGTGCATTGTTTAGCAGCCCGTGTCGATTTACGGGGGTTTGTTTTGTTGAGGAGTATTGGAAAAGAAAAAGATTCGAATACCCCGGACTGTACTCAGCAGCACTTTTCGTTTTTTCGATTGTTCCCAGTGAAGCCATGTGTGAGACTACGTTCAGCACTGCGTCGTTTTTGTTAGATAAAACAAGAACAAGATTACTGTACAAGCGTGTGGAGATGGTCGTTCTGGGTTCGCAAATAGCCACGAAATTTCCACACTGGCTCGACTGATTCTCTCACTAATTGTAGTGATTTTTCTAGTTAATTTTATGTTACTTTTCTATCTTTTTTGTTGGATTGGTTGATATGAGCTTTAATTTTCACCCCCGGTTTCCATTTCTTTGTTTCCCCTTGTTCATTTATACGGTTTTTACATTGTTATGCTACTTGTTAAGAAATAAATTCAAATAATTCTTCAATAATTTCTGTTTTTTCTTAGATTCGAACGGGCCGAACCGGCCGAACCGGCCGGGCCGGAGAAAAAATAATCTCGGCCCGGCTAGAATTTTAAAAATCTGTTTTTCACACCTAACCTAATTGCCGAAAATTGCTCAAACTAGGCGGAAGTCAGAAATTAGGTTTTGGGCGCACAAAAATATGTAGAAATCAAAAATCCAGAAATCACAAAAAAAACTATTTAACGACTTGAAAACTATCAAGACGAGGAGAATCTTTAAAAAGCTAGAGAAGAGACGAGGCACTCAGATTTAAGCTAGTGAGAATCAAGAATTTTAACTACACTCTACAAAGTATCTTATTCAAGAACACATATGAATTTTAAAATCAACATTTTTGAAACATTTAATTTTTTCCAATTTAATGGATATTGTATCCAAAGTTTCAGATTCCTGATAGCTACTTTACTCGAAGACCATTATTATTTCTATGAAAATCTACCGTAATCCTCAAAGGAACATGGTTTCGATGAACCTTGCCTGTTTACTTATTGGCTATGCTCACTACAGTAATCCTAAACAAAAGCTAATAAAACTCTTAATAGCATGTTCGGCTTGTTTTCCATAAGTGTCATCTTTTATGTATAGACTAAAGATAATGGAATATTTTGCAGATTTGCTTTTTTGTTTCTGGAGGCTTTTAAAAGCTAGAATATGGAATCAAAAAGAACACAATTTGTTTCGACATTGGATATGAATTCAAACTTCGTCTAATAACAATTCCGAAAAAAGTCAAGGTTCTGAAACGGAATTATTTCTTAAATCTTGCTGTTCGAGATTTCTTTTATACTCATCTGAATCCTCCTCAACATTGATTTATTTTTCAAGAAGAAAAAACAGTTTCCTGGAAATCCGTTATGAATACCTCCTCTGATTGGGTATTTTATCACTTCCTTCCAGATTTTTTATCCAATTTTGCATATCTTTGTTCAGACGTATTTTCCCAGACACTTCTTTTGTCAGTCTGATCAGTGTTCCATCAATTAGGATATTGTGGTCATCTGGATATATTTTGGAACTGAAATATTATCTTAGAATAAGATTTCTATAGAACTGAATCAAGCAACCAAGTAAAAGCTGTGAAAAAGGGCTCAGAAAAATAATGTTTTCTCTTATGCTTGCCATTTTAGTGATTAAAGGGGGACTCCGAGCAAAAATTTTTATTGTATTAAAATGTGTTAAAAGTTATCTATTTTCCCTAATATTATTGTAAAAAATTCAAAAGAAATCCGAAA
>NC_013487.2:1612006-1643316 GCF_000004555.2 Caenorhabditis briggsae | reverse complement strand
AAAAGAATCCGAAAATTCCCGAAAAAAACCGTTGAAAATGAAAAATATTCAACAAAGGCGCCGCCGAGAGACGAGGATTTGAATTCCCGCGCAGTGAGAAAACTAGTCCACGCCGCCTGATAGCATTATTTTCAAGTTGCCGACAGTGTTTTTAAACCGCAATTTGTAGCGATAATGGGAATTCGTAGCGTGTTTATTACCGGGAACAGTGGTAATAATTGTCAGTTTCTTGCTCTATTCAAGGCTGTAAAAATTAATTTTTTAATCTCCATAAAAAAATAAACCATCTGAAGTCATTTAAATTTGAGGGGAAAATCAAAATTGTGGAAATAGTGCAACAGCAACTTTTGTTTTAGAAATCATGTTTTTCAGATTTTCCTGTTTCAGATTCCTCACATTTTTTGATACATTTACTAAAACACCATTACATTTTTTGACTATATGAAACAAATTCCTGTTTCTAAACTTTCTTAATTTTATCCAAACTTTCTTAATTTTATCCAAACTTTCTTAATTTTATCCAAACTTTCTTAATTTTATCCAAACTTTCTTAATTTTATCCCTTTATCTGAAACGGCAGATAATGTTTAAAGGGGGACTCCGGTCAATTTTTTTATTGCATCAAAATGTGTTAAAATTCATCTATTTTCAGAATATTATTGCTTTTCAGAATATTATTGCACTATTTCCACAATTTTGATTTTCCCCTCAAATTTAAATGACTTCAGATGGTTTATTTTTTTATGGAGATTAAAAAATTAATTTTTACAGCCTTGAATAGAGCAAGAAACTGACAATTATTACCACTGTTCCCGGTAATAAATACGCTACGAATTCCCATTATCGCTACAAATTGCGGTTTAAAAACACTGTCGGCAACTTGAAAATAATGCTATCAGGCGGCGTGGACTAGTTTTCTCACTGCGCGGGAATTCAAATCCTCGTCTCTCGGCGGCGCCTTTGTTGATATTTTTCATTTTCAACGGCGTTTTTCGGGAATTTCGGATTTCTTTTGAATTTTTTCACAATAATATTAGGAAAATAGATAACTTTTAACACATTTTAATACAATAAAAATTTTTGCTCGGAGTCCCCCTTTAATCACTAAAATGGCAAGCATAAGAGAAAACATTATTTTTCTGAGCCCTTTTTCACAGCTTTTACTTGGTTGCTTGATTCAGTTCTATAGAAATCTTATTCTAAGATAATATTTCAGTTCCAAAATATATCCAGATGACCACAATATCCTAATTGATGGAACACTGATCAGACTGACAAAAGAAGTGTCTGGGAAAATACGTCTGAACAAAGATATGCAAAATTGGATAAAAAATCTGGAAGGAAGTGATAAAATACCCAATCAGAGGAGGTATTCATAACGGATTTCCAGGAAACTGTTTTTTCTTCTTGTAAAATAAATCAATGTTGAGGAGGATTCAGATGAGTATAAAAGAAATCTCGAACAGCAAGATTTAAGAAATAATTCCGTTTCAGAACCTTGACTTTTTTCGGAATTGTTATTAGACGAAGTTTGAATTCATATCCAATGTCGAAACAAATTGTGTTCTTTTGATTCCATATTCTAGCTTTTAAAAGCCTCCAGAAACAAAAAAGCAAATCTGCAAAATATTCCATTATCTTTAGTCTATACATAAAAGATGACACAGATAAAATCCCTAACGAGATGAACCTAGAGAATGGGGAAGAAAATGGTAAACATGTAAGGTTGGCAAGATATTTTTTTTAAAAAAGGGGAAAAGGTAAGCAGAAAACTAAAACCGGGTGATGGAAGATTGGATTAAAGTATAAAATTGACCGGGAGTTAAAAATTGGGGAGTATTCCTTACAATTGCATTTCAAATAGGGGCGGTGGTGAAGAAGAAGTCATCGGTACATTTATCTGAGAGAATAAAGGTCATAGGTCTCCTAAAACAGTCGGAAATTCTTAAGAAATAGGATAATTCTGGCATATAAGAGGCGTCACTAATCATTTTGTAAAGAAGCATAAGTTTAGATTTAAGTCTACGATGTCTGATAGAGAAGAGGTCAAGTTGGGCGAGACGATCTTGATAAAAAGAGTATGAGATATTGCATTTCTGGAAGACTTTACGGGCGAAGAAACGGAGTGGGGATTCGAGTTTTTCTTTAAAAAAATTTTTTTTTTAATGTTTCAGTTTCTTCTTTTTCTTCGCTTATTTCATTTGATTTATTTTTTATCACTATTATAATTTATGCATATTTTTTAAAGAGGATGATGAAAAATCGTTGGTAAGTTAGACCGAGATTTCTTTTAGAAAATCGATTTTGAGAATTTTGAAATTTTGAAAATGTCAAAACATTTTCCGTTTCGAATTCTCCGTAATAGGAGAAGCGTGTTTTTTTTTTGCTGTTTAAAACGTAATTACGGCTTTTTCAAATTGAAATTGTTAAAGTCTGACTCCGCCCCTTTTTTCTTGAATATTTACAAATGAGCTCACTCATCACTTACGTAGACATCTCAGAAATCAAAATTTACTTTTTTTTTCGATTTTTGAGTTTTTTCCTGTTTCTAGCTTACTTCAACTGGGCTAAACAAATTTCATACTTTGATAGGTCCAGCTTAGATTCTGTTTTTTTAAATGTTTCCCGTTTTCCATATTATGCTCCAACTATTGAAGTGTTTTGCTATGGCAAAGGCGTTTTTGCAAAGCTGAAATTTTTCAGATGGAACGTTTGATTCGATATGGAAGTGTGAACGAGATTCCATTCTACAATTGCTCATGGAAGTCATCTGAAGAATGGAATGAAATGGGTTTGAAACGACCGATTATTGGATGGTTTTTGGTGGTTTTTGGTGGAACTGTGGAGGTAAAGGTTTAGGTGTTTATGACCATGTAGCTCACTTTAGTCAGCCGAACGGTCATGTTGAAATTAGGGCTTCGAGGAGTCATTTTAAAAATCGATTAGGATATGTATGGAAATTTATAAGAATTGGTGATTTTTCCGTTTCAAAATCTGCGTTTTTCAGTGTAATGTTAGACAAATGATGTGAAATGATGTGAAACAACTGCTCATTGAGATGTTCTTATATTGACATATGTTCTCATAGTTTCGCAATTTTTTAATATGGGCTGTCTCTTAAAGTATCTTTGATGAAAATTTATACAAAATTTTCAAAAGTTATGAAGAGGGGTTTTTTATGAAGGAAGTAATTGTCAAATCCCTGGTTGTAGTGGATATTGAACAGTGAAAAAGTGAACTAAACAAAATGAAACAGATAACGAAATTAGTCGCTGCCACTGATTTAGTGGAACCTCGAAAATCCAAAAAAAATTGAATTCCTTGGACAAATCAAAAACCTTCTCTACTCAAATGTTTTGGGTTGAATTGATGATAACAGCCTAATTTTCAAAAGTTTCTGTTTCGTTATCTTCATTAACATTTCCAAGCAAACTATAGGTTTAGTCATCCGCAGTAATGACACGATTTGGAGCCACAAATGTTCAAAGTTCCAGAAATATGAAAAACATTTTCAGATCCTCTACCTCCCAATTCTTTACATCATCTTCAAAACCAAGTTGATAAAATATGCCTGTTATAAACTCATCGTGTTTTTGGCACTCACGGATATGAGTGCTACAGGTGGGTTTTTTTAAAGCTCAATTATCTCAATTGCCGTAAGAGATATCAGAAATCTGTCAACGGACAAAATGTAGATAATACAATAATAAACATTTCACCAGGTGACAAATTTTTGATATCTCTTATAGGAATTGAGATATATGAGACCTAAGCAACTTTATCTCCATTTTCCAGTATGCAGTTCAATTATCAGTGGAGTCCTCTACATCCAAGGAGCCGTTTTCTGCACGTATCCCACATTTGAGTACATCGCTGGAGGATTTGCAATTAGTACTTCTATTCAACTATTATGAAGATCAAAAACTTTATATTTCCAGATACATGGTGTATGGCATGTGCAATAAACATTGCATTATTCGCCAATCGTGTATGTATTAGGTTGGCGGGAAAGTCTTTGTCACTCTGTTTGTTTAATCACTGTTCTCGTATATGGAGGCTGTGTATGATATCGACTCTAGTGAATAACAAGGTGATAAGAACCTTCCATATAAATAAGTCCCCATTTCCTTCCCTGCTCCTCATCTGTAATTGAAACGATATGTTTGTTCCCACTGCTATTCACATCAGACATGTTTTGATTTACCTCTTCCTATCTCACACCACGATGAAGGATTCGGAAACTTTCTTGAAGAATGTGTACACACACATGCCCCTCACTACAATACTATTCGCAATTGGTTCCATCGTTTCGAAAAAGATGACTTCTCGCTCGATGAAAAGGATCGCTCTGGGAGACCCCGTGAGTTGGATTTGGACAAGCTGAAGCACGCATTGCAATCGGATCCATTTCAATCTAGCCGTGAACTAGCTGTCACATTCGGAGTTCACCATAGCACAGTCCTTGAAGGTTTGAAGTCTCTTGGAATGAGAAAACTTTTTGGTCGATTCATACCTCATCACCTGACTCAAGCCAACCTTGACCGCCGAGTCGACGATTCGATTACTCTTCTCACTCTCCACGCGGGCGATCGATGGCTGGACCGGCTAATAACCGGAGATGAGAAGTGGGTCTTCTACGATAATCACCACAGGAAATCCCAGTGGGTTGGAGAAGGAGAGAGCCCACAGGATGTCCCCAAACCCGGCCTTCATCCGAAAAAAGTTATGCTCTCTGTGTGGTGGGGAGTGGACGGCCCCATCTACTGGGAACTTCTGCCCGAGGGCAAAACAATAACTGGAGACCTCTACACTACTCAACTACGAAACCTCAAGAAAGCAGTCGACCGTTCGGCCCTGAAAGACAAGAAAGTGTACTATCAACATGATAACGCTCGCCCACATGTTTCGAAACAAGTGAAGCAGGAGCTGATGGGATATGGATGGAATGTTCTCCCTCACCCCCCGTATTCTCCTGATCTTGCTCCTTCCGACTATTGGTTATTTGGCGATATGACACGTGCCTTCGAAGGAAGAAGCTTCAATTCCCGTGGAGCGGTCGAAGCGGCACTCAAACAATACTTTGCCTCACGCCCGGCTGGATTCTACCGCAATGGAATCCATAAATTGAGGGAACGTTGGAGACATGTTGTTGATAATGATGGACAATATAATTAATTATTCGGTTATTTTTTCTTTGAGAAATAAACTATTGAAAAAGTGACAAAGACTTTCCCGCCAACCTAATAGCATTGCGTTTCATGAATACATCGACGTCATCGAGGGTGAAATGACATGGATTAGTATGGTGGTTGCATTTGTGTACGGGATGTACATTTTGTTTTTCACACCGGTCATTTGTTTTAATTCGGTGGCGTTGGCATGGATACCGGAACCGTTGAGTGAGAAGGAGCCTAATGAGGAGGCGGAGGCAATGGTGAGTGTCAGGGTGTATCTTCTACAGTATCCCTCAGCCTATGCTTTGGACCGCGTAGCTCAGCTACGTAACACTCTAAGTATTTTCAACAGGGATACCTTACCATATAGCGACATCGCTCAAAAGCTGTCATTGTGTAGCTCTGCGCGCTCCAAATTTATGATAATTCCAATAAGAAATTAGTAACAAAAATACAATGGACTTGGAACAGGAAAAAGTTGTAAATTTTTATGCACAGCAGCGAACACAACATTACTAATTTGACCTATTTTCAGTTGGAAATGGCAACTTTTGGATTCCTAAAAGTATGATAGGTTTTGTTGGATGAGACTGTGAATTTCAAAATTTACAGTTTCAGATTTTTCAGGAATTTGAAAGTTGGCTTAAAATTGAATTGGTTAGAAACAGGACAACATTTTTACAATTTCATCCAAGTGGGGTACCGCTTCTGGAAGATTTTGGGTTCAATTTCAAATCTATATTTGTAAAACATGAGCCTGATTTATATAAGGAATTTGATCAAACGTATTTCCGAAAATTCAAAGGTTCTAAAAACATTTATGTTTCCACAACTTGATAAAAATATGATCCTCAAAAATTTTACATTTTCGAAAGTTTCATATAATGTCAATCAAAAGTGATGGAGCTATTGAAAGTACTTTGAGGCTTCTATAATTATTTTTCTTTTCTCAAATTCCATAAATTATATTGAATATTACCAAATGGATTGTTTCCATTTGTCGCACATTTGTCTTGATATTTTAAGTTTTCGAAAATTTGATCTAATTTATTAATTTTAAGCATTCCTTCATTCTTTTCTGGGTTTTATTTCAAAAGTCCTCAATAACTTGGATTATTTTCTCTTTCACAGATTCAATATAATATCTTGGCTTTTACTGCTTCTTATTCATCAAGTGGTAATATTCTAAACAAAACCTACATTCTAGACCCCATAGTTCAGCTCGTTTTCCTTTTCAATCAACTAGCTCGTTTTCAGTACGACAATGAATGGCAATCAGCAAACAACTATCTCTTCGTAGTGATTATGTCATTTCTCTACATTACGTATTGTGTACTGGTCAAGAAGCTGGCACATGGGCAAAAGTCGAAGAAGTCGAGAGCGGTAAGATTTAAGAAAATGTTATTTGATACAGCGTTACTTCAAGCGTCGCTAGCTAGGCAAAAACTAATGTAATGTGCAGTAATAATTCGATTTCATTATCATTAACAGTTCTGATAGTATTGAAACAGAAAAATAACCGTAGGATGTTATCCGATACTCTTGTTTTGAGCTCAATTATCTCGGTTCATATAAAAGATATGAAAGATCTGCGAACTGATAAAACGATATCATCTATATTTTATCAGTTGAAAAAATTTTTATAACTGTACAAGATAATTGAGCTCTACGAATTGTGATCTGTGAGTCTTAAAGTTGAAGAGAACTAAAATTTTAAACAAAAAGTTTTTAAAAATAAATTCCTGTTTCTGAAAGTCGTTGAAACTTTGAATAAGATTAATTCGATAATTTTTGATACGCCTTAGCATTTGCATTACCCAAACAAGCAAGTTCGAGTGGAAAGCTTCAGCATAGCTTAGCTAGCTTAGCTTAACATTACTTTAATTTAGCTCAATTTAGCATTTACTACTCCCAATCTTCCAGATTTTTATCCAATGCGCCGTTATTTGTTTCTTCAACACTGTTACTGCTCTCGTCTACAACGCATTATCTTTAATGACTCCTGCTATATGGATTGTGCTTTTGGGACAATTGTGTTGGTCCATTAATCATGGATGTCCAGCTATCATCTATCTGACAATGAATGACACAATTCGTCACAGCTTTTTGAACTTGTTCGGTGGAAAGAGGGTCACGGTAGGTTGTCTTATTTCGGTTCCTATAAGAGATATTGAACTTTTGAAAACTGATAAAATGTTGGTGATATCAGGGCTGTCGAAAATAACGGCCGGCCGAGGCCGCGGCCCAAAAGCCGAGGGGCCGGAAGTCCGCGGCTTTTATTTTTGAAAGCGACAACGCGGCCGAAGAGCCGGCCGGCCGTGCGGGGCCGAGGGAAACTTCATACGAAATGAAAATGCTCACCAGAACATGGAAAATCGGTTAAAAAATAATGATTTTTCAAATGGGAGTAACTAACATGAAAAATAATTATTTTTGTGACTCAAGGGAACACTAGAGAGACAATTGAATAGAAGTCATAATTTGTAAATTTCGAATTTTTCTACATTTTTCCATTCTTTTTCATCATTCATATTTTCGAAACTACTTGTCAAAAAAATCTGCTCAAAATCAGAAAGAAAAGTTTATGTTTTTGTTGAAAACCCATAGTTGCGTCTTAATTTTTTTGAACGACGGCCGGCCGAGGCCGCGGCCGCGGGGCCGGGGCCGTATTAAAGAAGTTTATCAGCGCGGCCGGCCGTTCGACAGCCCTGGGTGATATTATTAAAAAAAACATTTTAGTTGAGAAAATTGAGAAAATTTTATATCTCTTAAAGGAAATGAGATAATTAAGCCTAATTAAGACAATTTTTACAGAAAGTGGATACAACTAATAGTGCACAGCATGTAGCAGTTTCGCATGTGATTTGAAAATGTTGAACTTGGAAAAAACACTGTTTCATCTTTTTCATATATAAATCTTTTATCTATTGTACATGTTCGTCCTCCGTGAAGAAAAATCTGTTTTTATTTACGTATTTCTTTCAAAATTACAAAAACCTAATGAGTGGACATTTGTGTAACCGATGCTGCATGAGTGTTACTAACACTCATGCCAATTCTCTTATCTCCTCCTAAAACCATTTTTTTAAATTCCCGCTTCACGGTGGCATTCATGGTGACGTAGATCAAAACTGGACATCCGTGATTGACGGACCAACAAAATTGACAGAGAAGAAGCATCCAGTAGTCAGGTGTAATCAGGGTTAGAGCGTTGTAGACCAGAGCGATTACAGTATTGAAGAAACAGATGATGCAGCATTGAATGAAGATCTGGAAAATTTTAATTTTCCAATGATCAAATTGACTTTTGTTCAGATTGTGGAAAGTAAATTGTTTCTGTGAAACTGCAAAAAGTTTTGAAGCCAACCGTAATTTGAGCCATATATCTCGGTTCCTGGGAAAGATATCTAAAAGTGGTCAACTTATAAAATGTTTATCATGTTTTGATAAACATTTTATCAGTTGACAACTTTTAAATATCTTTCACAGGAACCGAGATAAATTGGCTGAAATTAGGGAAGTATCTTAAAAACTATAATACTACTCTTTAATTAGCTTTAACTAACTTTAACTAGCTTTTACTACCTTCAAGCTAGCTTTAACTAGCTTTAGCTAGCTTTAACTAACTTAGAAAACATCAGTTTCACTCACCGACTTGGCGGCTTTTGATTTCTGCCCCATCGAAATCTTATTGATCATTCCCAGATACAAACTGAACAGCACAAACATACAAATGACGAAAATCCAATTGTTCCATGCCTGCACACTGTTCCGATAGTAATCAGCAGCCGCATCTGATGGTTTCGTTTCTGATAACGGATCCGGAAGCCAAATGAGCCATTCCGAGTTGAAACAGACCACTGGAGTGAAGAAAAGAACGTAGAATCCATAAAAGACGCAGAGACAGATGCAAATGTAGGCGAGACGTTTTTCAATGAAATTTGATAATCCGTGAAAAGCCACAGAGATGACTCGATTGAGGAACAATGAGGTGGTTACAGAGCAAGACATGCACCAGGTGGCGATCGCGAAACCGCCTGGAAGGTTTCATTTAAAGGTACATGGGTCAGTGTACGTCAAGTCTTATGTGCTTGACGGAAACGTTTAGTTTTTCAAAAAATATGTAATGTTAACTACCGTAACCCTAACTTTTTACTTTGAACCAATTTTTCTCGTTTATTGTAAAAGATATTAGAAAATGGTCACCTAACAAAAATTGTTGATTTTATCACGAATACTTTATCAGCTGACTATATTATAATATCAATTAAAGTGACCGAGACAACGGACGAATATGTATCAATTTCCATGAATTATTGATTAAAGAAATCATTGTTTTGAAACATTATCAAAATTTTTGTGATTCAATTTTGAAAGCATTGAATTGGTTATGGTCCGACTCCGCAAAGTCTTCAAAACTTCAAAGAATTCAGAGATAAAGGTTTTTATCATCTGATGAGTGATAAAATTTAATTTAAACTTTCCGTTACACTATTGGCTCAGTTTTTGTAATTTTTTTGTTTGTTTCAATAAAAGCTCATAATTTCCAATGAGATGTAAACATGTCACTCACACTTAGTTTCATTAAATCTAGAAATATAGAAATTTCGCTACTTTTCCTTTTTAATATTTCCATTGTTTTAGGAATCCCTAAAATCAATTTATCTTGGTTACTGTAAGAGATATCAAAAGCCTGTAAACCAACAAATTGTTATTGATATTATGACAAACGTTTTATCAGTGACAGTATTTTGAAACATTTTAAATGATCCGAGATAATTGAGCTCAAACATACGTTAATCGATTTTTATGAGTTATTAATTGAACAAACCACTGTTTCGAAACGGTATCAAAATATTGGAAAATTTAAGAAAAAAGTGTTGTTCACTCAATCTTAAAATTCTTAATTTCTTAATTTTTTCCAGAAACACAGACCGTCTAATCTGGAAAGATCAATTTTGAAAGCTGGAAGCTTTTAACAATGTTTCTTATTTGGCTGATATCAACGTAATATCGAAAATATGTTATTTGTTGATCACTTTTTGATATTTCTCATAAGAAATGAAGACGAAAAGTTGATCGTCGAAAGACCGATCGATTCAGGATAATGTTTCTAATTTCGCATAATCCCAGTTAGAAACTTGAAGCTTTATTCTCGCGTATTTAAGAATAGCTAGTTTATTAACTTTGAGTCAATTTATTTAGGTTCCTGTGAAAGATATCAGAAACTACGTAATTGATAAAATTTAGGTGATATTACGATATACATTTCATCAGTGGACCACTTTTTGATATCTTTCGTAAGAAACGAGATGAATTGGCTCAAAGTTAACAGTTTGGGGGCATTCTTTAGAATTAGGTACGGTAACTTCAAGTAGGTAATCTTAATCCTTCCACCTATTATAATATGTTAAATCTCACTATTCAATATACACGAAAGCCATACCTGCAATATAAGTGAAAGTAGGATAAACACAAAAAACGGAGCCAACAATGAGCAATGGTCCAGTGATAAGACAGCTACACGCAGTAGCTGTCATATCAGTAAATGCCAATAAAACCATTATTTTGTAACAAGACATTTTGATGAGTTTCGATTTGAATATGATGATGTAGAGGATCGGGAGGTAGAGAATCTGAAAGTATTTTTTGTGTTTCGGGAGGTTGAGAAGTCTGGACCAGTATTTTTTTGAGTACTGGTCGATCAGGTCTACTTTTTTGTGCATTATACGGTGTACGGTATACGCGTTATGTTAAGATCTTGCGGCAACTCGGTCATCTGCACACTTAACACTATCTAATTTTCATTCAACTATATCATATTAGTTGTCCTGAATGCCGAATGACACTATCCAAAAACTTTGTGTTTCACAACATTTTGAAACATTTAAAAAATTTCAAAATTTTCAATGAGACGTCCCATTGGCAAACAAATATCCAGCTTCCTCTCACCTCAATAAATACGCCAAATACCGTAATCGGATAACCAAGCCATGGACGTTTGACTCCCGTCGCCAACCACTCGTTTTGAGATTTTGAACTACAATTGTAGTACGGTATCTCGTCAACACTACCGTACTCAATTAGGCGGTTCATGGTTCTGGAAAAATTGAGATATTGAACATTTCAAGATTAATGGATGAGATACAGAACAGTGGTACCCGTATGCTTTAGCTCATTTATCTCGGTTCTTGCAAGAAATATCAGAAGTTTGTAAACTGATAAAATGCTTATCATAGTACCACCAACATTTTGTTAGTTGACCACTTTTTGATATCTCTAACAAGAAACAAGATAAATAAGGTCAACTGGAAGGTAAAGGTTCTATAAGAGGGAAAAACGACATTTTTTATCAAATACGCTGGATTCAAATGATCGAGAAGAAAAACCCAAAAAACCTATAGCTTTCAAACTAACTAGGCTCTAAGCTTAAGTAAGACTTAAGTCACGTACTAGGACTCAAATCCCTTATATACAATTTTGTGACAAAAGACTCTGATGACGTTATCAATCTTTTTTGTTATAAATAAGGTATTAAGATTAGTTTTAGGTACATATGACTAGGAAGTACTAAGTTTGGAAGAAAAAATAAGCTTTAGTGAGACTAAAAGAGTTCATGAGATTAGGGAGATTAGGTTCTAGTCTCAAAGGATCTCTGTTTGGAGCTTTTCTAGACACAAAATATGAAAATACGGCAGATGCTGTTTTAATTTGAAAAAGATACTTATCGAAAAATTGTCGAATTTGACACCCTACAAAGATTGTTCAAAATTTTCACATTTGTCTGAAAATTTCAGAGTAGACCAAACAAAAGTTGAGCTTTAATTTTGTAATTGTCAACTTTTTTGTACAAAACCAACAAATACGGTTTCAAATCGGTTTTAAAATGGAATAAGTTTTATTTCCTATCTTCGTTTAGTATGCTCTGCAATTTTCAAAAAAATCGAGAAATTCTGGACCACTTTTGTAGGGCTCCAGAGTCGAAAATCAGTTATTTATACATTTCTGAAGATCTTTGGTCCTATTTCCAATCAGAATTTCAATTCATCGGCGTATTTAAGAATATCTGATCTGTGATGATGATGAAAAGTTTTCTATGAGTAGGCACTGATAAAACTAGACTATATTATGTGTAAATCATACTCTGGCTCCTGGAAATGGAGAATATGTTACACAAAAAAATGGAAAGAATGAATCCAAATTGATTGGACCGCAGGCTGGCCAACGAAAATGACGCAATGGAAACCTTAAAAACTGGAAGTTAAAGAAAAACATGTTCAGTTTCAGTAAGTTACGATGAATCCTGATTCAAACTGATGAAACGTTGTATCAGACAAGATTCCTTCAAAAATGAACATTAGAAATGCGGATGAAGAGCGTTTTTTAAAGACAATATAGACACCCTAGTTGATACCTCAATCATGTGATTAATGCATTTGGGAAAATTGTAAAGTTATTCGAAAGTCAAAAGTAGGAATTGTTTCGATTATGGGGGAAGCTCATTATGAGGAAAACTCGGCACTTTTCACTTTTCATGTTTCACCAAATTATGATATTTTCTAAAATTTCGTCCCTCATATTCTTCATTCCATATTGATACGATCGATAAAAATAATTCTGTTTACGGTATTTTTAAGATTTTTGAGTCCTTCAATTCATTCTCGAATTGTTTCCATTCCGCAATCTCAACTCCCACTTAATTTACAGAATTATTGATTCTTTTTGCTGTTCAAAATGGATCATCTAAAAAAGCTTCTGAAAAACAGAGTGATCAAAAGCTTCAAATAGCATTTTTGAAATTCTGTCCCCTAACTTTTTTCAGTGTATCACTAGACCAAACAAACCGGAAGCATAGTTATATGAGATTTAAAGTTTGAATTGATTATTTGGATTTTTCCGTTTCACAACTTTCCAATGAAGAAAGTGCAGATTTTCGTTTCAGTCAATTTTTTCAACGGGCGCGGAAAACATGAAATATTCAAAAAGAAACTACTTTGGACCCTGAAGAAAAACAGTCCCTGAACAAAGTAAAAAACTTCTTCATAAGATTACAGCAACTGTAACCGGAGGCCAAGAGATTCCACCCCGGAGGGGCGTCCACCTACTGGTATTTGAAAAAAAAATGAATCGAGTTCTGAAAAAGTATACTGTGCTTTTTTTCCAGTTCATGCTTTTTTAGAAGGCATGTATTAATCAATATTTTCCGTTACATTTGTTCCTGAACATTTGAAGAAACTCGGACTTTCCAATTCGCGAAAGTTTTCCACAATTCATTTATTTTATCGAAATTTTCGATGTCCACCAAAAAAAAAGCAAACTTCCGTAAAAAAAGAAAACGTTTTTTTTTCAATTTTCTATGTTTTTCCTTTTTTTGACAATCCTCAAATTTTTCACTATGACAAGCCAGTTTTCATGGATTGGAATGATGTAAGCTTTTTCAATTATCCAGAAAGTTTATGAAATCGTAGTTCTAAATACTTTTACGAGGATTTTCATTCTCAGAATTCTCAAATACAACACTAGAACTATATATTTTCTAGTATATTTACAACACTTCTGGAAGAGAAAATCCTAATTTTCAATTTTTTTTTCGACTTCAGATCTTTTCAATTTGTTTCAGAGTCTCTTCAATTACTTTGATAAAGAATCCCAATAATATTCTTTTTTCAGTTTCAAAAGTTCCTTAACATTTGAGAGAACTGGGATTATCATTTCAGCTGACTTTTTTCCTTTCAATCAGTTCATCCATTTTGTTGGTCTTTCGAACTCGTTACCAAAAAAGATAACTTCAAAATTTCCCAAACATTTGAAAGAAATTCATCATTCTAAGAATTAAATTCGATCCATGCTTATTTACTTCACTTCAAATCATTACCAAAAATCATGACTATTTCAGAAAATTTAAAAGAGTTCTGAAACAGAAACAATTACTATGAAAATGCAAACTTTTCAATTTTGTCAACCAAAAAAGTTTTCTCAAAATCTCATGTTTTTCATTATTGCATTTTTTTAATTGAATTGGGGTAATTAGGATAGGCCGCGGCCGGCCGTGATTGAGGTCATTGAATATCACCGTGAACCAATCAATCCGTTCTTTCAAACATAAGCTCAGCCAGCCAAAAAATATCAGGGCCGCCATCAGGGCAGCAAATTCTACTTATTTCAGATGTACTTGAACTAAGAATGCCTCGGCCCTAATTCGATTTCAGCACCAAATCTTCACTTTATTTCGGATAACCAATACATTTCCTAATAATCAAAAAGGTAACTACAGTAAGTATACAACATTTCTGGAACAGAAAACACAATTTTCAAATTTTCTTCAGTTTCAGAACTTTTCAATCAGTTCCAGAATCTCTTCAACTACATTCTACAGGAAGAACTGAAACTGAAAAATTTTTAAACAATTTTTTTCTTTTTTTTTGTTGCATTACAGACTATCTTCGATGAAATTTATGCCTATATTATTGAGGAATTTAAAACGAAGATGTTTGATCGTAATATTATATTCAATCCTCTAGACTTTGAACCAGATTTATGAAACACAAAATTTTGAAAAAAAAAGTTTCAAACGGATCAATGAATAATAGGAAACACACAAGTACAATCTTATATCTAATAATAAAGAGTCCGAGGCAGTCTTAAGTTCAAATTTAAAGGCAAACAAGTAGAAGATGATATCAGGAATAAGAAGAAAATAGAAGTATATCCCCATATCCAACAATAACCAAAAAATAAGCACCATAATTTTGAATTAGATCATAAAAATGATACTGCGATTCCAGAAAAACAAATTGGGAGTACAAAAAAAACAAGTTCAACTTCAGCTCAATGTATCTCGGTTCCTTTAAAAGATACAAAAAAATTGTCAACTGATAAAATGTTGGTCTTAACATCAGCTACATTTTTGTAGTTTACAGATTTTTGGTATCTTTTACAGTAAGCCAGATAAAATGAGTTAAAGTTGAGGGACCAAAAAATTTGGAAAAAGGGATTATCAGAGAAAAGGAGGCGGGGCTTAATTGAACTGGTAAGCAACAAGAAGAGATCTAAAAATTGGAAAAACGATCAAAAAGAAAATAATTCTCAACAAAATGAATTGATAAAAATATTATGAGATTGAAACAGAAAAGTTTAAAAATTGGAAACAATAAACAAGTCATCAATTAGGCGCCTCCTGATTCACAGCCACTGGACAAATGCTCTGATGATGGAGATAATTCGGATCGCCGTCATAACAGTACCGACATCGATAAAACTGTCCCATTTCCTCGCATCCTCTTCCAATGTGAAACCTGAAGCATCGCAGGCAACGTTCCCTTAACAATAAATAGTCCTTGCGCTCGTTGATATCCGGTACAAACGGGCATTTATCATGTGGATGAGTGTATCTTCCACAGTACAAACAACTGTTTCGAAGCTGTTCTTGAGCATCTTTGGAGGCTAGATGACGGATTGGTGGGCGGTCTGGCTGGCCTGGCCGATCATGCTGGTCCGGCCGGTCATGCCGATCTAGCTGGCCTGGCTGAATAGACGCCTCCTGATTCACGGCTACTGGACAAATGCTCGAATGATGAAGATAATCCGGATCGCTGTCACGACAGTACCAGCATGCATGATTCCTTCCCATTTCTTCGCATTCTCTTCCTGTTGCACGATGAGGTCTGAAGCATCTCAAACAGCGTCCCCTCGACAATAAATAGTCTCTACGTTCGTTGATATCCGGCACAAACGGGCATTTATCATGTTGATGAGTGTTTTTTCCACAGTATATGCAATCGTGTCGGAAGTGGTCTTGAGCGTCCTTGGAGGCTAGGTGACGGATTAGAGAACTGTCTGGCAGGCGGTTTTGTCGGTCTGACTCGTCTGGTAGATCTTGCCGGTCTAGCTGGCCTGGCTGAATAGACGTCTCCTGGTTCACAGCCACCGGACAAATACTCGAATGATGGAGATCATTCGGATCGCTGTCACGACAGTACCAGCATGCATGATTCCTTCCCATTTCTTCGCATTCTCTTCCAGTGTGGCGATGAGGTCTGAAGCATCTCAAACAGTGTCCCCTCGACAATAACCAGTTTCGGCGCTCTTTGATATCCGGCACAAACGGGCATTTATCATGTTGATGAGTGTTTTTTCCACAGTATATGCAATCGTTTCGGAAGCGGTATTGAGCGTCCTTGGAGGCTAGGTGACGGATTAGAGAACTGTCTGGCAGGTCTGGCAGGAGGTCCACAGGAACTTCAGGAAGAGGACCTTGGGGATATGGTCTTCCTAAATATGGGGTGTTTTAGTAGAGTAGATTTGGTAGGTTTGTGATGGTCATAAGAACGAGGTCTTTTTAAACTTGTAAACTTTTTAGGTTACTTTTTAGGTTACTAACAGAAGCTAGACTATTTCCCTTTAAATGTGAAGATATTGTTTAAAAAATTGGCAAGTTTGTTAAACCTAAACTTTTTCACATTTTGGTATAAAAACCACTGAAATTGGTTAAGAACAAAAATAGTTATGATCAGTGTCATGTCATTAGGTTCGCTTATCATTAGAGCGCATTTTCCCTAGATCATATTTTCGCAAGATGTCATCAACATCAGACTTGTTTATCATAAAATTTGCTACATTTTTATATATTGAACCAAAAATACAAAAGTTATCAACGTTTGGAATATACCGAAAGCATTAGGATCGTCGGCCGAATACTAGCAGCTAAAGACCTCTCAACTTTGAGCTGATTTATCTCATTTTTTATAAAAGAGGTCGAATAACAGTCAACTAATAAAATTTTCATCACATTGTCAGTAACATTTTATCAATCGACAACTTTTTGATACCTCTCAAAGGAACCGAGACAAATTGTAGCAAAGATGTTAGCTTCGCGGTTGCAGGCGGCGCCTGCGACCGTGTAGCTCTATCTACAGAACATAAGAACTACAACATACCCATAAAATTCCTGTTCCATAAATAGGCTGGCTCATATGGAGGACGTCGTGGACCTTGCATCCAGTTTTGGGTTTCTTGCACTGAAAAATTTTAAAATTAATGTTTCACAATGCTGTTATATTTTAGTGAGATTTAGGAAATGTATTATACGTTCTCAATCGGACAAAACTTTGAGCTCAATTATCTTGAAAAGTTTTCGAAGATTTGTCAACTGTTAAAATGTTTCTCGTACTATCACCTATAAATTAAAAGTTGACAGATGCTTGATATCTCTGATAGGAACCGAGATAATAGCTTCTAAAACCCACATCTTATCTCCTCCTCTTCAGGAACTTCTTCCATCTCTCGGTCGTTCAACACCTCTCTTCTTCTGGCTCTCATTCCGAATCCACCTCTTCCTATGAACCCTCCTCGTGCCATGAACCCTCTGCCACGTGGAGCTCCTCTTCCTCTCGGATTCCGAGCGCCTCTGAGCCCTAGTGGATTGGCCACCTCTTGACGGAGCACTTCGACGAGCGTTGGGTTGAGCGAGAACGTAGAATCGGGTTCTCCTCCCGAGTCATCAGGATGCATGTCATCGTCAGGGGATCTGGTGCTCCAATTCTCCCTGGTTGGTGATGGGTGGGATGATCCTAGATAGTCCGATCCATAGGAATTAGATCTCAAACGGTGCGGTTCTGGAGATTGATGGTTCGAACCTTGTGGGTCGAATCCACGTGGCCTGCTGTCGTTGGAGCCTTCTTTTTCCGATCCACGTGGTCCTAGACGTCCGGAGTCTAGGGGGCCTTGCTGTCTGGACAAATTATCATTTGAACCTCCTCTTTCGGATCCACGTGGTGTGAAATCTCCTTGACGATCGGAGCCACGTGGCGAATACCTTTGGGGACCTTGTTGTCTGGAACGACTCTCAATCGAACTGCTTCTCTCCGACCTACGAGGTATAACGTCTTCTGGACGTCCAGAGCCACGTGACAAATCTCCTTGATGATCTTGATGTCTTGCCCTACTGTCGTTGGAGTCTCTTCTCACCGATCCAAATGTCACTGAATCTTCTTGATGTCCATATCCACGAGGCGGATATCCTTGAGAGTTTGGCAGTCTGGAACGGCTGTCGTTGGAGTCTCTTCTCTCCGATTCAAATGGCATAACATCTCCTTGACGAGCAGATCTACTTGGTGAATACCGCTGGTCTCCCTCTCTGTACCAGTTGTCATCCGAGCCTCCTCTTTCTGATCTACGTGTTGTAACGTCTCCTGGACGTCCGGATCCCCATGCCGAGCACCCTGGCTGATTACGGTCTTGCTCTCCGGCTGCCATTCTGGACCATCTATCACCTGAACCTCTTCTCTCCGATCCACGTGGCGTGACACTTCCTTGCCGAATTGTTCCTTCCGCTCTGGATCCTCCGAACTCTGACTCTGACATTCTGGACATGGCAGCTTCTCGAATCTGCTGAGCGATCCTTTCAGCAGACATATCCTGTTGGACATTTTCATATTTTCGCTCGTAAGGTTTGAGCTCTGGAGATCGGCGTTCGTGGGATCGGGGTCTTCGGGAGCTACTCGGACCATTATGAGCTTCTGGCAATGGACTTGGAGATCGTCTTCTTTCTTGGTCGTCTCGGCGACTCCTCTCATTCCATCGATCCCGACTCCAGTTGCTCGGCGTTGGACTTGGTGATCTTTTCCTATGCCAATCATCACCACGTGGAGACGTATCTCGGCTCCAGTTTTCACTGAATTGAAAAGACTGCTGGGACGGCGCCGGGGAGTTTAGGCTGAAAAAGAGAGTTCTAAAATTTTGCAGTTTCAAGATTATCAGAAAAATTGAGGGATCAGTTTTGGAATTCAATAACCGACTCCTAACAAGAATGGCTTCTAAAACTTGAAAATTCCACAAATTTTATCATTTCAAGTTTTTGGTTTCCATGCTATTTTGGAATCTTTTTGTTTTTGAGCTTTTTTTGTCTTTTCCAGAACTGAATCTTACCGAGAATCCCTATTTTGATGCTGCCTTGGTTCATTCCAACGAGGATCTCTCTGCCTTTGTCTCATGGTGCTTCCTGGTCTTTCCTGCCCGCTTTCGTATCTTTTGGGATTCCTGAAAATTTAAATGGACGAAATCTAGTTTTTTCTTTCCAAAATTAGGCATTTTAATTTCCAAGAATTACAGTTTCGAAATCATCAGAAATACATAATTCTCGGAGAATTCTGCTGTTTCGTTGAACAAGTATTTTTTGAATTTATTGGGAATTCAAGAATTTAAAAATTTACTATTTCAGTCTTTTCAGAAATTGTCAGGTTTGGTTAAGATTTGTTAATTTTATAGTACATGAATGTAATCTGTAAAGCGTATTTAAAATCTTTACCTACTTTTGTTGACCTAATATTTTCTGGGTCACGCAGTCGACTCCGAATTTTTTGAGGTACTATTTCTCGATATGTTCTACAACTTTCATGTTGACACCTTTTTATGAATCTTGACCTAAATAGGTGTTCCAGTGAAATGGCAGGGTGGAACAATAATTATATGGACCAGTGTAGTAAGTTTGGAGCCCTACAAAAGTGGCCTTGAATATTTCGGTTTGTCTGAAACTTTCAGAATATACCAAACATAAAGAGAGCTTCAATTTTGTAATTGCCAATATATTGGTACAAATTTATCCAAATGAGATATACCGCTGGAAACCAACCAAGTGCCAAGGCTGAATTCAGGTTGGTGCGAGGCGGAACATCTCACTTGGCCAAATGTGTACAAAAAAGTTGTCAACTACAAAGTTGCAGCTTAATTTTTGTTTAGTTTACTCAACAATTTTCAGACAAGTCGAAAAATTCTGGAATACTATGTAGGGATCCAAAAAAATGTAAAATTATTAAAGGTGGTGTGCGGTGATATGTTGGACCTATCAAAGTATAAAATTTGTTTAGCCCAGTTGAAGTAAGCTAGAAACAGGAAAAAACTCAAAAATCGGAAAAAAAAAAAGAAAATTTTGATTTCTGAGATGTCTACGTAAGTGATGAGTGCTCATTTGTAAATATTCAAGAAAAAAGGGGCGGAGTCAGACTTTAAAGGTGGTGTGCGGTGAAAAATTTTATAGCTTTATTTTGTGCAGAAATCCATGTAGATTCCCATAAAAATAAAGAAAAAATTCAAAAAAATTCCTTCATTGAGAAGAACGGCATCGAAAAGTCAAAGTTGTATCTGGTGGCCTAGCGGCCAGGTGTGAGTTTTCTAGGCCATCTGCCGGTAAAAGCGCGCGAAATTTGAATTTTTCTTGATTCTCCGTGTTTTCTCTGATGTTTTTTAATGATTTCAAAGTTTTATTGTTAATTTCCTCCCAGGTGTATGAAAAAACCTGACAAAAATCAGATAAAACACTGAAAATCAATAAAAATTCGAATTTCGCGCACTTTTACCGGCAGTTGGCCTAGAAAACTCACACCTGGCCGAAAGGCCACCGGTTCCCACTTTGACTTTTTGATGCCGTTTTTCTCAATGAAGGAATTTTTTGAATTTTATTTTTATTTTTATGGGAATCTACATGGATTTCTGCACAAAATAAAGCAATAAAATTTTTCACCGCACACCACCTTTAAACTTTTGGCCGGTCCAGTATATTGATACTTGATACTACAACCAAAACTTTCAAACAAAAAAGTGTGTTTCGAATTCTCTATATTTTCGAATCGGATATGATCCAAAATTCCGAATTCTGGCTAAGCTCACCTTGGTTCAAAATTCTGTTCCATCCTATTCTGCTCCCTTGCCATACTCTGCCTTCTGACGTCATTGGATTTTATTGGACTTTCAGGTCTTCTGAATCCAGAAACTGGATTCTGAATTCTGACGTCTTGGGTTCCAGGAGGTCTTCTGAATCCAGAAGGACTTCTATTTTCATCGGAATCCCACGTATTGCTCCTTGATCCTCCACTATTGTTCCCTGGCCTTTCCACAACATTCTCGTGTCCTCTGGAATTTCTGAAATTTTAAAAATTTGGATGACACTAGTTTTTCCTGCTGTAAAAAATGTTTAAAAAATTACGATTTCAGACACCTCAGATATTTCGAGGGTTGTCATAAAATGTAATGCAAGCGTGTTGTGATAAAGCGTAATGAAAATATTTACCCATTTTCATTTGAAAAAAGCTTAGTTTTGGAACCTCACAAAAGTGGTTCAAAAGTATTCGATCTGTCAGGAAATTTCAGAGTAAACTGAAAAAAAATAGAGCTTTAATTTTGTAATTGGCAACTTATTTGTGAAAATTCATATGAAAGATAGCTAGAAACCAACCAAGTGTTAAAGCTGAGTTCAGATTGGTGCAAAGCGGTATATCTTACTTGGCCGAATTCGTACAAAAAAGGCGTCCACTACAAAATTGGAGATCTATCTTTGTTCAGTATACTCTGAAATTTTAAGACAAATTCAAAATTTCTGGAATGCGTTGGTAGGGCTCCAAATTTGTCCATTTTTCACTGAAGACAGGAAAAGTGATTACTTTTGGCCGGTCCAGTATATTGATACTAAAAAGCCCATTTTCAGAAAATCCGAGTAGTTTGAGGTATCAAAAAATTACAACTTTCGGAAAAAATGGTGTTTCAATTTAGCTAGAATAGGCTGAAATTCAAAACTTTAAGATAATCATCAAATCTCACCTCGGTTCAAAATTCTGTTCCATCGTATTCTGCTCCATTGGCAAATTCTGCCTTCTGACGTCATTCGATCTTACTGGACTTTCAGGTCTTCTGAATCCAGAATCCGGATTCTGCATTCTGACGTCTTGGGTTCCAGGAGGTCTTCTGAATCCAGAAGGACTTCTATTTTCATCGGAATCCCACGTATTGCTCCTTGATCCTCCACTATTGTTCCCTGTCTTTCCCAGAACATTCTCGTGTCTTCTGGGATTTCTGAAAAATTGAAAATTTGGATGAAACCTAGGTTTTCCCCCAAAACTGGGTAATTGGAATTCCAAAAATTACAGTTTCGACGTCCTCAGAAATAAATATCTTCTAAAAGTGGGCTAATTGGTTGTTTGTCTGTCAAAGCCCTACACTGTCAAAGCCCTACAAAAGTGGTCCAAAATTTTCAATTTCTCTGAAAATGTAACAGTGTATTGAACAAAAGAGAGTTTTCACTTTGTAGTGGACAACTGTACTGTACAAATTCATGAAACTGAGATATACCGCTCGAAACCAATCAAGCGTCAAAGCTTTCAGAAATACTACAAGTTGAGACCCTTTCAAGCGATTGGACGAATTTGTACAAAATCAATCACAAAATTGAAGCTCTAATCTTGTTAAATATACTCTACAACTTTCAGACGAATCCAAAAGTTTGAACTACTTTTGTAGGGCTCCAAAAATAGCCATTTTCACTGAAAACAGGAAAAAACTGATAAATTTTATAACGATCCAGTATATTGATACTAAAAAGCTCATTTTCAGAAAAAAAGAGTAATTTGAAGTGTCGAAAAAATCTAAAATTCCAACAAAAAAAGGATTTAAAATTGGCTAGATTCTACTTGAAAATTCTGAGGGAATCTAAAGAAATCTCACCTTGGACCATAATTCTGCTCCATCCTATTCTGCTCTATTGGTATATTCTGTCTTCTGACGTCGTTGGATCTTACCGGACTTTCAGGTCTTCTGAATCCAGAAGGCGAGTTCTGTCTTCTGACGCCATCGGATCCAGAAGGTCCTCTGAATCCAGATGGGCTTCTATTTCCATCAGAATCACACGAATTGCTCCTCGACCCTCCTCGATTGTTTCCTTGTGGCGAGCGACTTCTGGGTCCGAATCTATTATTGGCTCTGGAATTTGAATCTGGAGAACGTCTTCTGAATCCGTCTGCATATCCACGACCGCGACCGCCTCGACCACCTCGCCAACCTCGACCTCGATCTTGGTAGTTTTGTTGCATTTTTCTGAAATGTGAAGTTTTGATTTTGAAGTCAATAAACAATTAAAAAGAAAACAATTTAGGTAAATGGCAAGAGAGTGAAATGGGGGAAATTTTTTCATAAGTATTTTAAAAATTTTGAAAAAAAAAGATATTTTTGATTTGAAGTTCAATTTTGAATTCAAAAAAAAAACGTTGCTGTGAGCATCGAAATAAGCTCAAATCGCTAATTTTGAAATTTTGGGGTTTTTTTTTACATTTGAAAACTATATTTCCGGAAGTTTTGAAAAAAATTATTTGGGAATTCGGGAACTTTGAAAAATTTCTAATTTTTCGAAATTTTCAAATTTTCTAGGTTTTTAATAAAATTATTTTTCGAAATACAGTATCTAAAAATTATGAAGTGTGTTTCGAAAATTTTGCAAATTTGCGAAAAATTGGGATTTTCAAATTTTCCAAAATTTTCAAATTTTCCAAATTTTAGAATTTTCCGAAGTCTCGAATTTTTGAAGCAACCATTTAAAAATAGTGAAAAAAAAAGATATTTTAATCGAAAAAATAGAGAAAAAAAGGTAAAAAAAATCAATCAATCAAATGGAAAATTTTCGAAAAACAAAAGAGAACGAGAGAGTATGGAAGAAGAAGAGGGTGGTTAGAAATTTCCCGCAAATCTTTTTTACATTGTAATCCTACTTTATTGGTGGCAAATGACAGATTTGACCTTTCCAAAAAGTAGGAAATTGAAAAATTGGAATTCTGGAAAAATGCAATAATATCTCAAAAACTAAAAGAGCTAGAAAAAAGTTGGCCAACTGCAAAAATGTGTAAAATTCAATTTTACACATTTCTCTAGTTGACAACTTTCTGTTAGGCTTTCTGGTTTTTGAGGTGTGCGCTTTTAAAAAATGACGAATCCTAATAATAAAAAACAAATTAAACATAGCAAGTTAGTTGCCATTCTTTCAAACTTATTAGTGTTCAATAGAGCGCATTTGCAGACTTTTTACACAACTAACTAACTGTTAGATAGAGAGATAGAAGAGAAAAAGAGACGTGAGGGGGGGGGGGGGAGTGTGGTGCAACTTTCGTTTACGCAATTAGATAAGAGAAGAGAGTGGGAGAGAGAGAGAGAGAGAGAAAGAGGGTAGAGAAAGCGAGAAAAAAGTTTTTCGAAAAAGAAGAACCTATGTGAACGTATTTTTAGGAAATTAAAAAACAACTAGAAACTGGGAAAATATTTTTACAAGAGGAGAGACAGGGGATTTTTAGTAATGTTTAGAAATTCGTAAAATTTCCGATTCGGCAAACACTGAGAAATGTGGTTAGCAGCCGTCATGCTCTGTTCATTTTACCAGATAACATACAAAACAGGATAACTGAAACTGGAGAAAAATAATTTCCAACTTCCGAAATGGTATTTACTTTAAGAAGTCAGAAGTAAAAAATCGGGGTTTTTTGAATTCAAAAACCAAAACTTGGAATAATTGTGTATGCAAAAAAGTGGTTCGTATATTCCAATTTGAAATAAAGCAAGAAAATTAAACTGAAAATTTTCAGAACTACAGTACTTGAAGGTATACAAAAAGTATTTTTCAGTTGATTTTTGATCATTTTCAGGAGTCTGGAGCTCAGCCATCAAATGTCAGGAAGTTTTCGATAGGTGCAAAACAGACCTAGAGTGAATACTTTGCATTTGAAGAATTTTTGTGAATTTCTAGTTTTTCAGATATTCGCCGATTTCTGAAAGGCACTTATTTTCACGTTTCACTATAAAAACAGAGCCGAAGGAACAAGGAACAGATCATTGGCCAGAACGATACAGTCTAGAATAAACCAAATTAATGAAACTGCAAAGGATTCAGACCTACTTTTCAAAATTGCTTATTTTCTAAAAATTCCAATTTATCAAAAGGAAAATAAACTTACCCTAAACACTCTAATAGAACGCCACCCGAATCGTCAAATTTGAGCCCATGTATCTCATTTTCCGTGAGAGATATCAAAAAGTGGTTAACTAATGAAATGTTGCTGATATTATGATGAACATTTTTTTTTTTTTTAGTGGACGGTCCGGGTGGCGTTCTATTAGAGTGTTTACGGTAACTGCTAATCTGAACAAAGTGTTTTGAAAATTGGTAAGGTGCATAAACCAAGAAATTGAAACTGTAATTTTTTTGAAAAATGCTTTTCTCATATTATCAGAAAATTCCACTTTGACTATTAAAAAAATGAAGAGAAAGAAATTGATTTTTTCAAAAATAGCCAAAAATTAAATGTCTTATATGAAACCGAAAAAAGTTCGGTTTCATTATCTCTAAAAACGTTTCACTAATTTTTTTGAATTATTGGTATGTTGATTATTAGTCTGTTATGAATCATAATTCGTTTGGAAAATTCAAAAATCAGTCATCTGCTTTTTTTATACGTCAGGATAAAAAAGGTCTAGACATTTTTCTGATTATCTCTATTCAGGAAACTATGCACTTCCTTAAAAATAAGGAAAGTATAAAAGCATCCTCAAAAATGTGATTTTCGATTTTCAAAAAAAATTTCAAATGAACCGCCTTCTGTACTACGGTAGTGTTGAATCGATTCCATTCTATAATTGCTCATGGAAGTCGCAAGAGGAATGGTTCGAAATTGGGCAGAAACGACCATTTCTTGGATATCCAATCACGATTTTTGGGATTTTTATAGAGCTACTGTACCCGCCGATTTTGTATATTATTTTTAAGAAGAAGCTAATTCGACATGCATGTTATAAAATTATTGTGGTTTTGGCACTGGTGGATATGACGGCGACAGGTAACTGGAAAACTTCAATCGTATTCCTTTCAACTTGTTTGCTGAGCTTTTTAACCTCGATTTTTGAATTTCCCGCCCTTGAAACCCCCAAAAAACATTTTTAAAAAGAAGTTGCCACCTACGGGAATCGAACCTAGGAACCCTAGATCAAAATTGTTGCCAAAAATCCCACTCGGCCATTCGAGCACTTTTTTGAAAAAGTTGGTTTAAAAGCGTCCGGAAGGGGTTTTCGAGTTTTAGAAGCTCTAGAAATGGCCAAGAAATTCAATTTTATCTCTTTGAACTGATATTTTTATATTCGGTAACTTTTCGGCGGAGCGCATGAGCTAATTTAAACCGCATAGCCAAGGGTTTTTTTTCAGCTTGCAGTTGCCTTATCAGTGGACCACTTTTCATCCAGGGAGCCGTTTTTTGCTCTTATCCAAATTTCATTTATGTCAGTGGAATTCTTGTGTTAAGTGAGTTTGTGACTTCAAACTCAATTATCTCGGTTCCTATAAGCGATATCAAAAATCTGTCAACTGATAAAATGTTTATCATGGTATCAGTAACATTTTTGTAGTTTATTGATTTTTGATATCTTTTATAGGAACCGAGATAAATTGAAGCAAATTTGGCAGTAAACTAGAGTCGTCGCGCCGCACCCGGCACCTATAATCATAATATCACTAATGTTTTTGTAGTTAATACATGTTTGATGTCTGTTATAGAAATTGAGATACGTGAGTTCAAAGTATTAAGTGGTCTCAACTTTCATCCCTTTCATCTCGACTCCTATAAAAGATATCAAAAATCTGTCAACTGACAAAATGTTTATCATAATATCACAAACATTTTATCAGTTGACAAATTTTGAATATCTCTTACGGAAAGTGAGATAAATCTGCAAGTTTTCAGGTACTTGGTGCACCTCCTGCCTATGCACCCTTCTCCTCTTCCTCAACCGTATCATTTTCATTGCCGTACCCCAATATTCTCACCTCATTGATGGAAATCTCGTTTATCTCTCTTTAATTCTCATCGCTTCTTACTTCATATTCTGGTTCTTTTTCACACCTACAGTATGCTTCAATTCAGTAGGAATGGCTTGGTATCCGGATCCATTAGCTATGGAGAAGTCATCGGAAGAGGCTGAGGAGTACTATAGGAATACTCCACAGGCTTGGAATAATTGGATTTTCGTGTCGGTTATGGTAGTTTTGTATGTTTCGTATTTTTTGAAAGTGAGAAAAGTGGCAAAAGGACAGCAGAAGTCGAAAGCGGCGAAGGCGGTGAGTTTGAAGCCCTACAAAAGTATTCCAGAACTTTTGGATTTGTCTGAAAATTTCAGACTATACTAAACAAAAATGGAGCTATAGCTTTGTAGTTGACAATATTTTGCCAGCTACCGTAGTTTTAGAGATATGCGCCTTTGAACAGATCGTGCTTCAGAAACGTCTTCAAGTTAGACCCCTAAAATGTGGTCTAGAATTTTTCAATTTGTCTGAAAACTACAGAGTATACTGAACAAAAATAGAGCTTCATTTTTGTAGTTGACAACTTTTTTGTACAATTTCATCCAAATGAGATAAATCGCTTGAAACCAACAAAGTGACGAAACTGAGCGGCTTAACTGAGTAGAGTTTTTTACTGTTTCAAATACTCGATTAAGAAAAATTTCTTTTTGAAATTTCGATAGTGCTTCAGATAATATTCAAATTTATTGTCATCTCGATAATTTGAAATACAAAAATCGATTTTTGGATTTTTTTTTTCGAAAAAAAAATTTTCAGATAGTCGTCCAATGCATCATAATTTGTTTTTTCAACACTGTCTGTGCTCTTGTTTATAACTCGTTCACACTAATTACTCCGGATCCGTTGATTTTATTAATTGGTATGCTTTGAAAATTATGTATTTTTAGTTGAAAACTCAAAATTTCGAAAGTACAGTAACCGTATCTTTTTCAGTGGAAATTGGACTTTGAACTCCTACAAAAGCATTCCTAAATTTTTCGATTTGTCTGAAAATTCCAGAATATCTGAAACAAGAATAGAGCTTTAATTTTGTAGTTGACAACTTTTTTGTACAAAACTCGTATTTTGGCACTTTTTTGGTTTCATACGGCTTATCTCATCTGAATAAAATGTTACTAAAAAATTGTCAACTACAAAAGATGAAGTTCTATTTTTGTTCAGTATACTCTGTTGTTTTCAGGCAAATTGAAAAATTTTGGACCACATTTGCAGGGCTTCGAAATTAGCTATTTTTCACTGAAAAGCGCTATTTTGCCTAAAAATTTCAAAACTCAATTTACCGATTTTCACAGTTTCAAAAAATCCATAAAGACCTGCTGCAATTTTTAATCCCAATATGAACCAGACATGCTTTCCCAGGTCAACTTTGCTGGTCCGTCAATCATGGATGCCCTGCACTCATCTACATCACTATGAATCATACGATTCGGCGGGAATACAAAAAATTAATTTTCCGGGTTACGGTAATTAAATTTTTCGGCAAATTGAAAAAAGCTTTATGATTTCAGAGAATCGAAGACAACACGATGTCAGTGACCACTAGTACTAATCATAAATTTTGATGATTTAAAACACTTTTTTTACAATGAAATATTTTTTTCTGTTTTGAAAAATTGATTTAGACCAAATTTTTTTTATTGAATATTTTTTTCGTCTCATCGAAAGTTTATAAAAAACTGTAGGACCCAGGACCCAGGACCCAGGACCCAGGACCCAGGACCCAGGACCCAGGACCCAGGACCCAGGACCCAGGACCCAGGACCCAGGACCCAGGACCCAGGACCCAGGACCCAGGACCCAGGACCCAGGACCCAGGACCCAGGACCCAGGACCCAGGACTATTGACGGAATTGATATTGGCAAGGAATCACTTATCGAGTGGATTATCAAATTTCAACCTACGATTCCACATGTTTGGATTTACAATGGAGTTATTACTTCTGTCAAAACTTTGGATCGTATTTTTAAAAGTCTTAAAGTGACGGAACATTTTGGGTTGGAGCCTACTGCAATAGATGAGAAATTTCAAATTACGGAACCAATTCCATTCCGTTCCATCGTGGAAAACGAATTGCAAAACACACGCATTTCGCAAAGAAAGTGGGCGGAGCCATCGCACACACAAAGTATAGTCGACGGCGGAACCCGCGAAGTGTCGGCCGCTGCGGAGAATAACTACCCGGTGACGCTCAGATGAAAAACAAACCAAATTTCAAATTCCCGCCAATTCGTGTCGAGACAGTTCGGCGTAATTGTCTGCGCCTTTAGTCGCGTATTGTACAACAAGAGAGAAAGTTTTGCAAAACTTCAAGGTTTTTCTCCCGTCCTGGCCCGCCCCTGATTTAGAGCCACCGAAGATTCAAAGTTCTTTCAGCTTTCACAAGATAAATTTGATCAGTGAAGAAATGCTCTCTATCAATTTCAGCTCAAAAGCTTACACAGAAGCAAAGTTAGTCACAATTAATTCAAAAAAAAAAAGACTAACTAGGGAAGGTTGTTTGTGGGTATGGGACTTCGTTATGAGACCTATATCATTCGAAAGCTGAAAATGAGACATTTTCAAAAATGTAATTCGATTTTGCTGCGGACTTACCATATTCGAGAAAATCGAGTTTGAAATCTCATTTTTGAAAAAGCAAAGGGGGGACCCCATGGTGACTTTTTTCCAAAAAAAATTTTTTTTGAAAAAACATGAAAAACTTACAGGATCTTACTGTGTTCTCTGAAACTGTTTGAAATTGTGGTTACATGCTTTTGAAAACTATTTTTGAGTCATTTTTTCAAACCACTTTTTGACTTTTGAGAATAGAAAGTTAATGGTTTACAAAAGATTTTGGATGTTTTTTTTGATTGTGATCGCAAATTTAGAAATTTGATAACCTACAGTGCGTTTCAATATTATACGTCCACTCTTGTTTTTGGCCGTAACTTGAGAACCGGTTGAGATATCAATCTAATTTTATTAAAATTGAATTCAGAGCAACAAATTACATCTAGAAAACCATTTTTGAGAAAAAATATTGAAAACTACTCGAGATACAGAGAAAAATCTGAAAATGTGACATTTGCAACCGTTTCAAAATTATACGTCCACTCTCAGAATCAATGCTAAAATAGAGAATAAAAAATATTTCAATACTTTGTGGATGAACCTTTACCAGCAATGACATCGAAGAGACGATTTGGCATCGATTTGATAAGGTTTTGGATGTATTGGGTGCTCTTAGTCTTGAACTCCTGCTCCAGCAGACTCCACTCAGCAATCAGCGCATCCCGAAGCTCTCCAATACTAGCATACTTCTTTCCATGGCGGTAAAGACGACGAACCAGCTCGCCCCAAACATTTTCCATCGGATTCAGATCTGGAGAGCAAGCTGGCCATGGCAAGACATCGATGTTTTTCGATTGGAACCAGTCCAAAGTGGAGCGGCTGACATGGATTGCAGCATTATCTTGCTGAAAAATGAACTGGCGGCGACTGAATCGACGACGAAACGGGATAAGGTGGTTCTGGAGAACGTCTTGGTAGTCTGTGGAGTTCATTCGACAAGTGGTGAAAGCGAGCTCCAAGTATCCAGCCGAAGCAAATGCTCCCCATACCATCAAACTGCCTCCCCCGAAATTCCTTTTGGCAAAAACGGCTGGATCCTTCCGCAAGTCGTGCCAGTACGATTTGAATCCGTCGGGTCCATCAAGATTGAATTTTTTCTCGTCCGAAAAAATTACCTGTAAAAGATAAGATAATTTGGATAGATAATTTTAAATTTAATACCTTATCCCAGTTGGTTCCCATGTTTTTTCGAGCGAAGTCGAGACGGCGAGTTTTGTGATTGTCAGTGAGCTTCGGAGCAGGGCGCATGACTGCTCTTTTGATGTTTGGATCATCCTTAAGAGCCCTCCAGATTGTACACTTGCTCACTCCAAGATTCAGCTCTTTTTTGATATCATTACAAGACTTCATGGTGTTTGAAGCCACACGAACGATTGATCGTTTGGCTCTTGAATTGAGTTTTGGAGGACGTCCAGCCTTGTTGGGTTGATTGTTGCGGGTCCGGTTCGATACAAAACGATTAATGCAATCGTGGGAACGATTTAGATGTTTCGCGATAGCCCTGTTGGTCCAACCAGAGGTTTTGAACGCGTCGATGAAGGCTTTTTCAGCATCAGTGAGCAAATGGCCACGAGACATGTTGAAAAGTGGAGAAAAACAAGGAAAAGCATAATGAAAAAAGTTTCTCACATTGGCAGCAAAAAACAAAACTAAATTCAAGCTTTTCCGGCTCCGCCAAAGGTCAAGATCGACATACCTTTGAAGTGGACGTATAATTTTGAAACGGTTGCAAATGTCACATTTTCAGATTTTTCTCTGTATCTCGAGTAGTTTTCAATATTTTTTCTCAAAAGATGGTTTTCTAGATGTAATTAGTTGCTCTGAATTCAATTATAATAAAATTAGATTGATATCTCAGCCGGTTCTCAAG
>NC_013487.2:1599524-1611006 GCF_000004555.2 Caenorhabditis briggsae | reverse complement strand
CACTTTTTGGATATCTTTTCAAAGAAGTGAGATATATAGGCTCAAAGTGGACGATCCGGGTGTCGTTCTATTAGAGGTTTTACGGTATCTCGATTCAAGGGGGTTTTAAGCTAACCTGGGCCAATTTAGACCGTTTTAAATCTTATTTAGCCTATATATGGCCAATTCCAGGTTTAAGGCTTTTCAGGCTGAAATTATAAGCCTAAAAATGACCCCCAAAAAACTATGAATTTTCCAGGCTACCATAACAATCATCACCGGGGAAACGGCGGAGGCGGAAGCGGAGGCTACCAACCTCAACACAACCAATACAACAACGATCACGGCTACACCCCATACAACAATCGACCATCGACAAGCGGTGGACAATACTCGCCACGTGGCGGTCCCTCATCCTCAATGAACATCACACATACCACATTCGCCCCGAATGCTCAACGAGAAGAGCCTACGATCATATTGCCGCCTGTCAAAATCACGATACCAGTTGCAACGACGTCTCCGGTGGTCACGACTTCTGCTCTGTCAGCTCAAGACTCACCTGCATCCAGTATCCGATCCTCTGGTCCAGTGTCAACGAACCAATTCTCGTTCCCACCACCATCAGTTCCACAGTCGCCAGCCCCACCGACGCCACAACCGATTCAAGCGCTTCAGAATCAGCAGCAACAGATTCAGAAGCAGGTTCAGGCTCAGGCTCCAATTCAGATGCCAAAGAGAGTAGAAGTGTCCCAACCGCTCACGTTGAACACCTCCCTTCCTTCTAAAATGAGTGGTCCACCATCTGCAACATCATCTGTGAACTCTCCAAGATTGACTACGCCCATCAGATCCTTGGCTCCAGTCACCCCAGTGACGCCAAGTGTCATTCCACAGGTTCCGATGGTTCTGAATCAGCCACCACCGCCAGTGATGCCACAGATGATGATGTCGGTTCCGCCGCCAACGCTGATGGCTCAGATGAGACAGCCACCACCGACGATGTTGTCACAAGGCGTTTTTCCTATTGATGTGGTGAGTTTTTTAGAAAGAAAATTAGGCTCCGCCCACTTAAAGGGTCGTGAATAGTGAATTTTAGACTTTTTGAGAGATTTTGGAGATCAAGAAAATCGCATTTTTGGCCCAACAATATAGGCTCCGCCCACTTTTTGGGGTACTGTAAAATTGGGGTTTAGGTTCCGCCCACTTTCCATTTCTTTCAATCTTCTCGAGTTTTGAAAATTATAGGAAAAAGGATTAGGCTCCGCCCACTTTCGAGACCCTGGAAGACGGATTTTAGGCGCCGCCCACTTTATAAATCCTGACATTGTCGCTTTAGGCTCCGCCCACTGGGGGTTTTGAAAAATCGGATTTTCGGATATTACAAGAAGAATTAGTCTCCGCCCAATTAAGGGATCCTGAAAGTTCAGATTTTAGGCTCCGCCCACTTTCAATTTTCTTAAAATTCATTAATTATGAAAAAATAATAGCTCTCTTTAGGGATACTGGTTATTGGATTTTAGGCTCCGCCCATTTTTTGAGGCTCTGATTAATAAGATTTTAGGCTCCGCCCACTTTCGATCCCTCTACATTTTTAGCTATGGAAATTATGAAAACATTAGGCTCCGCCCACTTTAAGTGTCCTAAACATTGCATTTTATACGCGAAAAAATTAGGCTCTGCCCACTTCGCATATCTTTGACATTCTTTAGATCTTGAAATTGATAGGCTCCGCCTACTTTATGGATTTTGAAGAGTGAATTTCAGGCTCCGCCCACCTTCTATTCTTTCAACATTCTTTAGATCTAGAAATTGCGGCAAAAATTAGGCTCCGCCCATTACAGAGATCTTGAAAATGGGATTTTAGGCTCCGCCCACTTTCCCACATCTCTCTATATAAATTCAAATTTCCAGACTGTTCCACCGCCAAACTTCTCCGCTCCACCACCACAACTGCCACCACCTCCTGTCGCAGGCATTCCACCACATTTGATGATGTATCAACAGGCTCCGCCCCTCGTGACTCCGCCCACACCCGCCCAATTCTCATATCCACCACCACAATTTAATCCACATTGAACTTTTTTTTGAATTTTTTTCGATTTTTTTAAATTTTCACCCATTTTCGTTGTTTTCTCTTACCCTGATTCTTCATCTTTGTAACATTTTCCTTCATTTTTTTTTCAATTTTTCCGAAACTTCAAAATCTCCAGTTTTTTTTATTCAAAAATCATCCGCCCCTTTCTTCAAAAAAGTGACTTTAATAACAAGAAACTGTTCTCTTTCTCTTTTTTTTAATTTTTCGCCATTTTTTAACCACCTAGTTTCTCTCCTCTTTTTTTAAGCCCCGCCCCCTCCTCTCTGAAAATCAAAAACTTCCTTCTAAAAAATTTCAGCCCCACGCCGGTACCCCGCCCCCTAATTTCTGTTGTAATCAAATCTTTCTTTTTTTTCATTCATAATCTGAAAATTTGGGGAATAAAAAGTTAGAAAACACCCAAAAAAATTGGAAATTAGGGGATTTTTAGGATTACTGTAGGTTTTTATTGAATTTTTCTAGATATAAGGACTCGCGACCTAGATAATTTTTAAAATTTTTATTGCAATTTTATTTTTCAGAGAATTTTTGAAATTTTAAGATTTTTGACAGGGAAATTAGGCTCCGCCCCTTTTGAAGGGGAGCCCATCAAAGGGGCGGAGCTTAATTTTGGGGAATAATGACGATGGAAAGGAAGCGGGGAAGGAGAACGAAGGAATGGGAAAGGGAAAGGAAGAATAGGCTCCGCCCACTTTATTGATTTCAGCACAAGGAATCCGAATAGGCTCCGCCCACTTTAGAGAAGACAATGGAAACGGAAAAGAAAATAGGAATGAGAACGAAGGAAATGAAAAATTAGGCTCCGCCCACTTAAAGGGTTTCAGCACAAACTGGGAATTTGAATAGGCTCCGCCCACTTTTGATGGAGATAAGGACGAAGAAGATTACTGTAGATTTTTGTAGAAAAAAGCCCAGGAAATCTGAATAGGCTCCGCCCATTTTCCTCAAAGAATTTTAGAGACGAAAACGGAAAAGATTACTGTAGTTTCGAAGAATTCAGTAAAGTTTGAATTTCTCTAAAATCGTAATTTTAAAAATTCTTGATTTTTTTAGGAAAAGATTACTGTAGATTCAAATATATTTAGGCTCCGCCCATTTCGGATAAAATTTCGAATTCCCTGAATTTTCGTTTTTTGGAAGAGATTACTGTAGATTCATTTAGGCTCCCCCCCATTTTTATAAAGTTCTGAAATTCTGAAATTTTCGAAAATTCTGAATTTCCTAATTTTTTTGAAAAAAACTGGTTCTTGATTTTCAGAATATTCCGAAGTTCTTGATTTTCAGAATATTCTGGAAATTTCTGGAAATTAAATTTTTGAAAAATTCAAATTTATTATTTTTAAAAAAAAATTGAAATTTGTAAAAAAAAAAGAAAAAGTTCAAATTCTCGACATTGATGCTGTATTGATAGATGAGGTGTTGCTGATTTTCTGAAAAAAAAATATTTTTCTTGAAAAAAATTAAGCTCCGCCCCTTTTGTAACTATGTGGCGCGTTAATTTATAAAAATGACTGAAAGTTGGAAGGCAACGATTCGGGAATTTTTTGAAATTTTGAAAAAAAAATTTTTTTTTAACTTGCAAAAAATTAAAATTTGTGAAATTTTGAAAAACCAAAAAAATCGCGCCGCAGAATTGCAAAAGCCACCTGCGGGAGGGGCCGGAGCTTCCACACAAAAGAGGCGGATCTTACCTTGCTCTTGATTCCGAAAACCAATTTTTTGAATTCCCGCTTGATCGTTTCATTCATTGTGACATAAATCAACGCGGGACACCCGTGATTGATGGACCAACACAGTTGTCCCGATAGAAGAATCCAGAAGGATGGGGTGATGAATGATAACGCGTTGTAGATAAGAGCAGAGACAGTGTTAAAGAAACAGATTATGATGCATTGGAAGAAAATCTGGAAAAAAATTCTGCAAAAATGATGGCCTAACTTTTGCACGTTGAGTTTTCTAGGCCACCATGGTAAATGACCTAGAAATCAGCCGGAATGTTTTCTAGGTCATTTTAACATGTCGGCCTAACGGGTTTTCTAGGCCATCATGGTAGATGGCCTATAAATTGACTTTTGATGTTTTCAGGCCAAAATTCAAAAAAAAGTTCAAAATTTTTGAATTTTCAAACTTACCGCCATTGATGCCTTCGATTTCTGACCCCGTGCGATTTTCTTGATCATCGCACAATAGATTGAAAATAAAAGGAACATACAGGTGACGAAAATCCAGTTGTTCCAGGCTTGAGGCTTGTTTTTGTACTGGAAGATTTTGAAATTTTTGTCGGTGGCCTAGAAAACTCAAAATGCGAAAGTTAGGCCACCATGAAAAAACGGCCTAGAAATCGCCCCAAGTGTTTTCTAGGCCATTTCACCGTGGTGGCCTAGAAAACTCAACTTGCAAAAATTAGGCCACCATGTTTAAGTGACCTAGAAACCCCATTAGATGGTCATTTCTAGGACATTTACCTTGGTGGCCCAGAAAAATCAACTTCCGAAAGTTTGGCCACCATGTTGAAATGGCCTCGAAATGACTTAACATGCCCCTGGGGTGTTTTCTAGCCTATTTAACATGGTGGCCTAGAAAACTCAAAATGCAAAAGTTAGGCCACCATTATAAACAAATAAAACCAACCATTTGTGTAGCCGCCTCGCTTGGTACCATTTCAGACAATGGGTCCGGAATCCATGAAATCCAAACAGAATTATAACAAATCGATGGGGTAAAAAAGAACATATACAATCCATAGAAAATTGAAAAGCAAATTGAAAAATAGGCCAATTTCTTCTCAATTACATCCGCATATTCATGAAAAGCAATGCTCATAATACGATTGGCGAATAGGGATACTGTAGTGGCACATGCCATGCACCACATGGCTGCAAATTTTTATTTTGGGGATTGTTCAAATTTTTTTTCAAATTCTCAAGCTTACCCAATCCAAAACTTCCAGCCATATAGGTAAAAGTTGGGTACATACAAAAAACGGATCCAAGAATGAGCAATGGTCCAGTAATCAGACAACTACAACAAGTTGCACACATATCGATGAATGCCAAGACCACAATGATTTTATAACAGGCATGTTTGATTAATCTTGTTTTAAAGATGATGAAAATAATTGGAAAGTACAGTAACTCGATTAATGTGCCGAAGATGAGCAATGGGAAGCCGAGCCATTGTCGTTTGATTCCAGTTTGCTCCCATTGTTCAAACGATTTCCATGAGCAATTGTAGTAAGGAATAGCTTCGACGCTACCGTATTGGATGTAACGGTTCATGTTGGGCAAGGGATTGGCAAGTTATGGACAAAGGGTGTGCAAGCTTCGGGTGGTTTAGGCAGTGAGAGATGGGTTGGATGTTGGTCTAGGATGTTAGGCAGAAATTGGGTAAGGGAAGGGCAAGGGAAGTGCAACACTTGGGGAAGGGGTGGGCGAGCTTTGGAAGGATCAGATAATGGAAGATTAGTTGGATGTTGGTCTAGGATGTTAGGCAGGAGTTGAGCAACACTTGGGCAAACTTCGAAAGTTGGTCAGATAATTGAATACGGTTTGGGCAAGGGCAACCTTTTCAGACAGATGTTGGCCAAGGACTTCCGGCAGAACTGAAATTTGGGAAAGGGTTGACCAAGGTTTGGACAAAAGATGAACAAGCTTTGGGCAAGCTTCGAAAGGACCAGAATATGGGTTGAGTGAGGGATGTTAGACAAATAATGGCTGAGGATGTTAGGCAAAACTTGGGCAGAGGTTGGCCAAGGTTTGGGTAAGGTTTGGGCAAGTGATGGGCAAGCAATGAGTTTAAGTGATGGGCAAGCAAATGTTGGACAAGTTCAGAGAAGCACTTGGGCAAGCTTCGGAAGGATCAGATAATGGAATATGAGTTGGATATTAGCCTCGGACGTTAGGCAAAACTTGGGCAAGGGATGGGCAAGTGGTGGACAAGACCTGGCCGAGCTATAATTCTGACCCAAATTTTCTCCTTTTTATAGTCTCCAGCTTACCTACGTCAAAGTAATATGTCTTTGTCATTTCTTTTGTATCCTTTGTTTCTATTTTTTATCCCTAAAAATATGCCTTTTGAAGAATTTAGGGATTAGGTTTATTTTCGCATAAAACCCAATTTTTGGAAAAATAGGATTCTTGAGAAAAAAAAGATTAATGGGAATTGATGATGAATAACTTGCCTTAAGCTGATGAAGATCCTTCAAATATATAGCAAAAAGAAACAAACAAGTGAAAACGCAGGAGGGATCGAACCAACAACATTGTGCACACTAGCAGCGCACACATCCACTACACCACGGCGCGCACTGGTTGTAAGAAAGGGCGGAAGGCGACTAAGTGTGTGCCGCTGCCTCGGCTTCCTTCGATGAGGATTCCGGTGATGTGTGCTAAAAATTGGAAAATCAAAAATTAGGATTTTTTTTCTGAAAAACAAAAAAAACCTATGAATATATTAAGTTTTATCACCATATTCTTCCTCCGCCCACTCAAACATTCTTTTCCCATTTTTTTTTCTCATTTTTTTCACCTATAAAAACAGTATAAAAATCCGTCAAATTTTTGAAAAAACTTCAAATTTGGTTGGATGGAACAACGTGGATAATCTTTCGCTTTAAAAGTTATTTCCTCTTTCGATTTTTCTAACAAAATGTCTGACACTTCAAAGAGTACTGGTAAGGGTTTTTTGGAATTTTCTGACGATAATTTTTTTGAAAGTTAACGATAATCTGAAAAAAACTGAAACTGGAAAAAATCAATATTTTTTTCCAGAATCTCGAAGCAAAAAGCGATTGTCATGGAATCCGCTCCAACGGATGTTATCAATTGTGACCGGCCGAAATTCGACGGGAACTCAAGGCACAAATTCTTCAGATGGTGATGGGAAAGTGATGATAAGGTTTGTTTGAAACTACGACACTCCGCTATCCCCCACTGCGCCCTCTTTAACGGATAAATTCAAAAATTTAAAAATTCCAGATGGACAGCTTCCTGCATCAACACCTCTTGCCCTATATTCTCCAGAAGCCCAAAATTCAATATGGTAAGTTTTCAGAGTTCTAGAATTCCGGAAAAAATATCAATAAACTTCCAGATCTACAGTCCAGCTCCCTCGCTTCTGATGTACGTCGTCGTCATGTTGGCTTCAGAACACGCGACGACCAAAACGCTACAACGCCTTTTTGAGTTGTCAGATGCGGATATTGAGGGTAATTAGCTCTGGAGGGGATTAAAAAATCATTTATAACCTTTACAAAAGAAGCAAAAAGAAATTGACACCTGTGGGAATCGAACCCCCGACCTCTCGGGCAAAATCGTAGCGAGCTAGCCACTACGCCATGGGCGACAACCCTGTGGGCGGTGGAGAGGGCGTATAGGAATGACGGCTTTTCCTCGCGCTTCCTTGCCGCTCCCTCGCTGCATCTGTCGTATAAGGTTTCCTGTGGTGTATCTTCAGAAGACGTCGAATTCAGAACTTCTCAAAAAGAAAAACAGGAAAACTTTTATATATTCTGGTAGCTCTATTCGAGAGCTACATGTTGATATTAAGACTGTTGAAAAATATAAATTTTGAAAAGCGTTATAAGGTTTAGAAAAATGGTTGTCAACATTTTGGATGCTTTTTTGAATTTCTGTAACTTTTATCAAAATTTAAATTTTTCGAATTTTCAAATTATGATATTTTTATATATTCTTGTAGCTCTATTCAAGAGCTACATTTTGAAATTAAGATCGATAAAAAATGTAATTTTTTGATTTTTTGATTTTCCAATTTTTTGAAATTTTATAACTTTTGCCAAAATTTGAATTTTTCAAAGATTCAAATTGTATTTTGTGAAGCTTGAATTGTTCTATCGATTGGTAGCACTTTCAAATCTCCTGTGTTTACAGAAGTCCGCGAAATGAGCTCGAAACTAACCAACCTGCGCGCGCCCAACCAATTCTACTGTTTCGTGCGTTTTCTGGTCGACGAGGAGCGCACAACTACCGTATCCAAAGAGCTGATGATTCGAAGTAATGAAGTTTCGACGCAACAAGTATTCGCTTCGATCCGCCCGTCTCGAGTGGTCAAATATTTGAATACGATGACTTTCCAGCCTGTCTCCTTTAATCGTCCCGCCCTTTTAACCACTAATGGATATGGATCGGCTGGATTGAATGCCAAATGGTTGGGAACGGTAATTATGACCAATTAGTAGCAATTAAGAAATTTCAGTAAATTTTGTATTTCTTTTAAGTTTCGAAGGTTGAAATTCAAGAAAAAAATTTTGAAAAATTTAGAATTCCCAGATTTTTAAAATTTTCAGACCCGAAAAGCCGGCCTACATCGATTCGCGTGCACCTACCATAAGAAGAAGTTTGAGGTGTTTTTTGAGATCCGAACTGCTTGGAGGAAAGTTAATATGGATCAGTTTGAGGTATACTTTTTGGGAAATTTTGAAAATTTCGATTTTTCAGAATTTTTTTGATTTTCAGGAATATCGGATTTTTGGTATTACATTTGAATTTTTCGTATTTGGTTCCCGAAAATTCAAAAATTCGAAAAAATTCTAAAATTTTTAAAATTTCGAATTTTAAAAAAATACTGGAAATTTTCAACTTTCGGAAGATTTTTGACTTTTTTTGGAATTTTTAGTGTTTCTGAATTTTTAGCAAAATTTGAATTTTTGAGCTTGGTTCCTGGAAATTTAGAAAATTTTCAAATTTCGGCGATTTTTGAATTAAAAGTTTCGGAAAATTCCAGGTAATCGAAATCCCATTCAAGTTCGGTCGCAACTCTGACTCATTCGGCTCTCTCATCTTTCTCCGGCCCCATTTTATCGGTCATCTGGCCTACGCGAACCGTCAGTTAACCGCTGAGCAACTCTCAAAAGCACTAGGCGAGCTTTTCTCTGCCACGTGGATTCCTACTGGCAAACTTCTGATCCCTCAATTCACGACAAGTTGTTGTCACGACCTGTGGAAGAATCTGATGCGTCACGGAGTGCAGCCAGATTTGGGACAGAGTCAAAAGGCCCCACCAATGGCGTCTCTTTGGCATTGGGCCAGTTTAAAAGTGTCATCGGATGGAATACGAGGAGATGTCGCTGTGAAAGAGAAGAATAAGAGAACAGAGTCGCAGAAGGCTCTTCAGAAGACGTTTCACGATTGTTTGCCTTCTGAAGGCCTTCTAGAGAAACACAAGACGTACGCGGCGCGTGTCGACTCTCCGTTCACCTATATTGTGATGGTCCATGGGATTCCGATCTTTACCGGGTCTTATTTTGGAAGTCCGCCTCCAAAATCTATGGACATTTTTGTGAATGCCCCGGAGAGGTATTGTTTTTCAGAGTCTAAAAAATTTAGTTTTCAAGTTTTCAATTTTTTTCAGAATTCGTCATCGCCACACCGCAATCAATCGGAAACGCAAGGCCAAGGACACTCGAAAACAAAAACTGCTCCGAAAACTTCGAAAATCTGAAGAACGAGAAAAGAAGAAGGATCGAAAGAGGGCGGAAAAGGAGCAGAAGAAGAACTCGAAACGAAGCGCGTCACCGCCGGCGACGCCTTCAGCCACGACGACAACGACGACTTCGGATTCTTCGAAATCTTCTCCATCGTCAAAATCGTCTCCTTTATCGCCGAAAGTTTCGATAATCGATAAAAAGGAGGAGAAACAAAAAGAAAAGAGCAAATCGAGCGGATGGCGACGGCTGGCGAACCGGATATTCAGAAGAAGAAATTGAAAATCGATTATTGAATTTGTTTTCTGTGAATAAATTGGTTGGGGTGATATTTTTCTTGTTGTTTTTTGTAGGAAAAGCGTCTGAAAATAGCTGAAAAAAATTTGCAATCAATAGAAATGTGAAAAATTGGTTAAATTTGGGTCAAATTCCCTCAAAAACGTATTTGTTCCGCTTGTTATTTAGGAGATTTTTGTTGAAGATTGTCCGAAAATTGATGAAAATCTGAAAAAAAAACTGCAAAGCCTTGTTCAAATTCCCCCACAAAAGCTATTCACAGGTCCTGGGCGATGATGCGCATAAAGGACTCGATCCATATGCGATCCTCTAGAAGTCCGTTTGACACATATCGCGAACAACGAGCTGCGATGAGTCTCATATGTGTGCGATGCGGAAGAGGCTGAATCGAGTGTTCCGAATGCGCGCGTATCCTAGATGGATTCTGGGTGGGTGGGCGATGTGTGCGATATGGGTCTGATACGGTAGGCCGACTACAACACTCCGAAATCCCGGATGCGCCCATTGTTTACCGTAAATCCACACCGGCAACTTTGTCAATTTTTCGTCAATTCGAGCCTACATTTCTGGTTTTTCGATTATTCCTTCGATGTTTTTTGTGAAAAAGAGTTATGACAGAATAAAAAATCGCTGAATTCTTGCAGAAACATGTCTTTCACTCGTTAATTGCTATGTTTTTCGCCAAAATAGGTGATATTGAGATTTTTTAATTTCACTTTGTAATTATTGTAAAAATCGTATTTTCAGGTGGAGTAAAAGGTAAGTTGGTAAGTATACAATAATTACAAAGTTTAAATTATAAAAATTTCCAATTTTTCATGCAATTTCAAAAAAAGTGAAAGTGAGACATTTTTTGAACAAATGAAAAAAAAACAATTTTTAGCGAATTTTTTCCCATTTTCTTGTGTTTTTGATTGCATATCAAATTTAAATGGAAACTGACATAAGTCTTTTTCAAAACCAAAACATTGAGTTTCGAGAAATCAGTAATATGTCGTTCAAAATATAAAAGAATATGGAATAATAAAGGAAAAGTACGAAATCGGAAGACCTGAACAAAATCACATCACAATAGAACTTAACTGATACTTCTAGGAACCCTCAACCAACGTTTTAGTTCATTTCATCGAGTGCCAGCAAGCCAGGCGAGGAGATGCTTTGCGGCGGCGGTGTGCCCCATATGCCCCGTATATGCCCCATACCGGCGTCCTTTCCCTGTACCCAATTCATCGGCGCATCCTCCGTCGCCCATCCATTATGCGTATGCGCGCCCAGGACCTGTGTTTTTCGGTCGAAATAAATCGAAAAAATCACGAAAGTGCGCGAATTGAAGCTTTCGTTGCGACACCCACTGGTGCTAAAAAGTATATGCGCCTTTGAACTGAAGGCGCGAGTTTTCGATTTTCAATTTTTTTTCGTAGTTTTTTTTCGGGATTTTCGTTGAAAATTGATAGAAAATTGTCTGAAAATTGCAGAAAAATTGAAACAATCGATAAAAATGTGAAAAATCGGTTAAATTTCTGTCAAATTCCCTCAAAAAACGTATTTTTCATATTTTTGTCATCTTTTCTCTTGTTTCGCACGTTATTTAGGAGATTTTTGTTGAAGATTGTCTGAAAACTGATGAAAATGTGAAAAAGCTGCAAAATCTTGGTCAAATTCCACCA
>NC_013487.2:1596720-1599514 GCF_000004555.2 Caenorhabditis briggsae | reverse complement strand
TCCTCCCCCGACTCCGCCCACTTTTCTCCGGAGTTTTTTTCCCCGGAATTTCCGGGGTCTCGAAATAAATCGAAAAAATCTCAAAAATGCGCGGAACGAAGCTTTCGTTGCGAAACCCACTGGTGCCAAGTAGTCTATGCGCCTTTAAACTAGGCGCGAATTCCAGATTTTCAAACTTTTGTCATCGTTTTTTTTTCTCGTCTCGCTCGTTTTTCAAAAGTTTTTTGTTGAAAATTGTCTGAAAATTGCCGAAAAATTGAAAAATCGATAAAAATGTGCGAAATCTTGGTCAAATTCCTTCAAAAAATGCATTTTTCAGCAGTTTTTTGCCCAAAAAATCTTTTTATTCGTATTTTCAGATATTTTCGCTAGTCTTTCGATTGAAAATCGTCTTTTTTGGCCTGAAAATTGCATTTTGTGCTTAAAATCCGACTGAAACTGCGCGAAAATTCCAATTGTCGGTCCAAAAATTCAATTCGTGGCGAAGCCAACGGGCTCAGGAATTCCATGCGCCTTTAATTTAGGAAGCGGGAAATTCGATTTTCCACTTTTCCCCTTGATTTTATAGCTTCCCCCCCCCCCAAAAAAAATCAATTTTTCAGAAAATTTTCCATTTTCAGGCTTCCAGATGAGGTGGCTCCTTCTCGCCCTTCTCATCCTGCCATCCCTATCGAATTCGGGAAGATACGAAGAACTGAAGCCGGTGACGATCTTCCATGCTGGACATCCTCTAGAGCGGATGGTGACGACGATCGGGTGTCGGAAGGAGATTCATTTGCCGGATATTCACGATGTTATTGCGCCGATTCGAGAGGCGCTTCTCACAAAGTGCGCGGATTTTTTAATAAATTTGAATTCTTGGCTTGAAAAATTCGAAAAAAAATCATTTTTTCTATGTTTTTTTCCGCTATTTTTGACTTTTTTCTCTTGAATTTTTTGTTTTTTACCCTGAATTTTTGGTTCCGAATTTCGAATTTTTTGAAAAATTGAAGAAATTTCAGAAAAGCGAAAAAAATTTTCCAGAAAAAATTGAATTTTTTAAAAAAACATTCGTTTGTTGAAAACATTCGTTTGTTGAAAGTCTCGGGAATTTTACGAAATTTCAGAAAAAATTCGACAAATCAAAAAATTTACGAAAATTTCAAAAAAAAATCAGAAATCGAAAAAAATTTGATTCCTCCGAATTGGACGATATTTTTTCAAAAGTTTGTGTAAAATTTCGGAATTTCAAAAATTCAGAATTTTCATAAGATTACAATTTTTTCAAAATTTCAAGATTTTTCGCACTTTCCGTAAATTTGCAAAATTTCGATGCGAAACGCTCTGGAGCCCAATTTTTATTGAAATTTTGGAATTTAAAAAAATCCAAGAAATATAGCAATCCAACAATTTCGGTGTTTCCGGAAATTCATGAATCGTTCAAAATTTTGAACATTCACACGGGAAATGCGAAAAATCTTGAAATTTCGAGAAAATTTGAAATCTCATAAAAATTCTGAATTTTTGATGTTCCGAAATTTTACAAACTTTTGAAAAATTAGTCAAAATTCGGAGGAGAAATTTCCCGAATTTTTGATTTTTTAAAAAAAATTTCATAAATTTTTGATTTTTCGATTTTTTTTTCTGAAAATTTCGTAAAATTCCTGAATTTCTGAGATTTTCAACAAACGAATTTTTTCAAATTTTTTAACAAAAATTCAATTTGTTCTGAGAATTTTTTTTTTGTTTTTCTGAAACTTCTTCAATTTTTCAACAAATTCGAAATTTTGAACCAAAAATTTCAAGAAAAAAAAGTTTAAATATAGGTGAAAAAAGGTGAGAAACCCGCTACGAAACGTCCTGGAGCAAAAATTGAACTAAAAAAGTCAATTTTCAGACAATACATTCTAACGGAAATGATGCGAGACGCGAAAAAACCACGCGATGAGAATGCGGAAGTCCAAATGGTCGTTCTAAAAGACGATCATCAAAAATCGATGGGTCTCACGACGTTCTGGGTCCGTAAGACGTTTTTCCGCCTGCCGGACCGTGAAAGATCAGTGATTCGAGTGTTTATCAACGAGTTGGAGGATAGCGAATTGAACGAATACTGTCGGAATAAGAGCTATCCGTTTATTCGATTGGCTACCTCCATTGCGATCAATGAGTTCTTCTTCACACCCGTTCTGATTTGCGATTATGGAGTGCCAGGTGCATAATTTGCAGAATTTTCTGGTTTTTTTTTTTGGAATTTTCGCTGGTATTTGAAGCTCACATAAAAGCTGAGCTTCATTTCCATATTTTTAGCTGAAGAAATTTGAGAAAGCACAGGAGTTGCAGAGAAAATCATCGATTTTTTTGATTTTTCGCTGAAATTTGAAGCTCATATAAAAGCTGAGCTTGAATTCTAGCTTGAATTTATCGAATTTTTCAGTTTTTCAGAGAAAATTATCGATTTTTTACATTTGCCTCACTAGAATTTTTCAGCCACATTTTTCGAAAATAAGCGAAATTTTCAGATTGTTCGAGTTAAAAAGAAACTTTTTACGAATCCAGAAAATATGAGACTTTCAAAAAATGTCGGATTTTTCGAAATTTTCAAACAATTGGAAAAATCAGAAAATTCAAAAAATCTCATATGTTGATTTTATATAGAAGCAAGCGGCCCGGCTGATAACTTGTCTCTAAAACTAGATATTCAGACTAGTTTATGGTACCAAACTGATAGATCTCGACAGGACCCATCATGCCGATATCATTTGAGATGGATTCCGGTTCGATAACATGTCGACAAATGTGTTTGAATGACAATTTT
>NC_013487.2:1588822-1595835 GCF_000004555.2 Caenorhabditis briggsae | reverse complement strand
CCATCATGCCTATATCATTTGAGCTGGATTCCGGTTCGATAACATGTCGACAAATGTGTTTGAATGACAATTTTCGACCAATTTGACACAAATCATATTTTTTGTCATTCAAACACATTTTTCGACATGTTATCGGACCGGAATCCGGCTCTAATGATATAGACGTGATGGGCGCTGTCGAGCTCTATCATTTGTTATTAAAACTGTCTGATTATATCGTTTTAGAGACAAGTTATCAGCCGGACCGCTTGCAACTGTTTAAAATCAAACTATTAGATTTTTTTGGAAATTTCTGATTTTTCCAATTGTTTGAAAATTTCGTGATTTTGTTTAAAATTTCGAAAAATCCGACATTCTTTGAAAGTTTCAGATTTTTCGGAATACGTAAAAAGTTTCTTTGTAACTCGCAAAATCTGAAAATTTCGCTTATTTTCGAAAAATGTGGCTGAAAAATTCTAGTGAGACAAATGTATAAAATCGATGATTTTCTCTGAAAAACTCAAAAAATCGATAAATTCAGGCTTCAAATTTCAGCGAAAATTTCCCAAAATTTTTGGAAAAATCAAAAAATCGATATTTTTCTCTGAAATTCTGGTGTTTTTTCTATTGATTTTCCATTTTCAGCCTGCCTAGCTTTGGGCCGAGGAACCGAGTACGTCTACGCTGGCGTCTTCTTCTTTTTCAGCTTTTTTGCCACCATGTGTTGCGATAGGTGAGTTGGGAATTTCAGATTCAAAAAAGGCATTTTTTCTCGGAAAAAATGGCTAAATTTCCATTTCTAGATTCAATTTTCGACCTAAAAAGTTCCAAAAAGAAATTTCGGGAAAGTTCAAAAATCTGAAATTTGGCAAAAAGTTAAAATTGTTAGTAAACTTTTCTTTAAAAATCTGAAAATTTACGGATAATCTGAATTGCAAATTTTCCGGAAAAATTGGAAATCTTACGAAAATTTTCTTTAAAAATCTGAAAATTTACAAAATTTACTAAAAATCCGGAATTTGGCAAAAAGTTGAAATTTTTCAAAAACTCAAAAAATTCAAAATTTCCAGCTGCTACCGAAAATGCAACTCCGACGACGACTACAGTGACTACGATCAATCGGGATTCCCCACCAACGCCTCGTTGCCACCAGAATTTCAATTGCATTCGTCGAGAGAACGCAAAAATTGGCATTGGTACGAGGAAGGGCACGAGCAACAGTATCCATATGGTACCGGACGATGGGGAGGACCCAGAATCAATCCATTCGAAGAGCCAATCATGTGTTGATTATCGATTTATTGATTTTTTTTGGAATTTTGAAAAATTTGATTTTTCCACCAATTTTTGTATTTCTTATCGATTTCCTGTGATTTTTCCATTTTTTCACCAATTTTCATGTTATTCTGTCAATTTCCTACTAATTTTGTCTCAAAATTATGATTTTTTACTAAAAAAAATCGATATTTGATAATTTTTTTCCAGATTTTCCTCGAATATCTCATCGATTTCTTGTGATTTCTCCACTTTTTCCACTCTTGTCTTTTCACTTTGTACATGTCCTTCTACTCATTTTCTCACAAAAAATCTGAAATTTCGGGAAAGTTCAAAAATCTGAAAAAAGTTAAAATTGTTAGTAAAATTTTCTTCAAAAAGCTGAAAATTTACGGATAATCTGAATTGCAAATTTTCCGGAAAAATTGGAAATCTTAGGAAAATTTTCTTTAAAAATCTGAAAATTTACGAAAAATCCGGAATTTGGCAAAAAGTTGAAATTTTTAGGGAAATTTCAAAAAAATTCGGAAAATCTGATTTGCAAATTTTCCGGAAAAAATTGGAAATCTTAAGAAAATTTTCGTTAAAAATCTGAAATTTGGCAAAAAATTCTGAAAATCTAAAATTTTCGCAAAAAATTTCAAAAAAAATCTGAAATTTTCACAAATTTTCGAAAAATCTAAAATTTTCAGGATTTTAAAGTAAAAAATCCTTTTTTTCTGCTCAAAATTTCGATTTTTGATGATTTTCCCTCAAATTTCTCATCAATTTCTTGTGATTTTTCCATTTTCCCCTCCCTTGTCATATTATTTTTTTTGTACATATCCTTCTACTCATTTTGATTGTATATTCGAAATTTCGAAAATTTATCATTGGAGCGAGTTTACTAATTTATTTGGAAATTTTTAACACAAAAAAATAGTCCCCAAAATATTTTGGTCCATCAAATCTCACTTCATCTTGATCTCTCTGTAAAAATTCAAAAAGATGGACATTTTCAAAAAAAAGAGGGCGGAGCCTACACTTTCACAAATCTCCTAATACGTTTCCAAACCTCTCGACAGTTCTCAATATTGTCGTGCGCCGCTTCGGGAACCCATTCTGGGGGGACCTGCAAAAGTGGGCGGAGTCAAAAATTCAAATTTCCCTCCAAACCCCTACCGTAGTCACCGCTTTCTGACAAATCAGCTCTCCGTGCTCAATCGGCACAGTTTTGTCCTCTTTTCCATGAATTACCAAAATCGGAATTTCCACTTCAGGGATTTTATCGATTGTCACAAATCGATCCATACAACATGTCGGTTTGTTTAGATGCTTTTTTCGTCCCACCATACCTCCAATTACCCGTAAGATCGAAGTGGGCGGAGCCTGGAGAATCACGCCTGCCGCTTTTTTTGTATTTGTTTCGTTTTGATGGTGCCGGAGGAGTTCGACGGTGGCGGCGGAGCCAATTGAGTATCCGAGGAGGATCAGACGAGACGGATCCACGTGTTTTTCAATTGTAATGTGCTGCAAACATCTTTTAAAAAAAAGCAATAGAAATTGCCGCCATGAGGGTTCGAACCCGCGACCAACTGGGCAAAACTGTAACGCGCTAGCCACTACACCACGACACAACAGTATGAAGGTGGAGTGGACGGCGTATACAAATGGCAGCTTTTCCTCCCTCTTTCTTACCGCCGCCTGTTCCTGTGGTGTAAACTATACGTGTAACAAGGGAATATCGGGTCCGCGTCCCTTCGAAACCGCGACGTTTCGAAACCTGCCATTTCGAAACTGCGTGACACTTCGAAACCAGTTATTTCCAAACCGGTCGTTTTAAAATCGCGACACTTAGAAACCAGTGATTTCGAAACTGCGAAATTTACACGCTGCGATATTTTTTCTTTAATTTAAGACTTAAAATTTCTAATTTTCAATTTTATTTTTACATGACCGGGTTTTTTTGGTAATGACTGGTATCGAAGTGACCGGTTTCGAAGTGTCGCGGTTTCGAAGTGACGCGGAGCCGGAATATCTCCTGATGACGTCAAACTCAAGATTTTCGAAAAAGAAAAATAACCCAGTTTTTATACATTCTTGTGGCTCGATTCAATATCTACATTTTAAAGTTCAGAACATTTGAAAATGTTAATTTTGAAGGGAGTTATACGCTTTTGAGTTTAGAAAATGTTGAAACTTCTCAACTTTTCTCAAATTTTGATTTTTGGTTCAAATCAAATTGAATTTCGAAGCTCCGTTTTTACTTTTCAAATCTATATTTTTGAGTTCAAATTCTTTAATGCCATTTCCCAATATAGCGCACTTCCCGATCTCACCTCATAAACCGCTCGTATATCAGCATACAAGTTGGCTTCGGACGCGAAACCTCCACTGATACCGTAACCCGAATAATCGTAACTATAAACTTCACATCGATAGAATCGGGCGATATCGATTAGTGATGGTACGCCGACGAGATGATCCGATAGGTCAGATCCGTTTGGGTGGGAGTACAGTAGGGTGAATCGAGGTGGACGGTTGTCTGGACACGGAATGTAGACACATCCAAGAGTCTGAAAAAAAGTTCATAAAATTTTATACACTATATCAGTTAATCACTTTTTGATAACTCTTTCAGCAATCGAGATAAATGGGGTCAGAGGGTTAGTTTGTAGTTGGTGGACCCTTTAACTTTGACCCGATTTTTCCAGTTTTCCGTGAGAGATATAAAAAAGTGGTCAACTGATAAAATGTTTGTTACAATATTTTCCACATTTTGTTAATTGATTACTTTTTTATACCTCTCACGGGAGCCGAGATAAATTGGGACGCTGTCGGCGCTAGACAACCATACTTTAACTTTTACCTAATTTATCTTGATTCCTGCGAAAGGTATCTAAAAGTGGTCAACTAACTAAATTTTTGTTACAACATTTTACACATTTTGTTTGTTAATTACTTCTTGATACCTCTCACAGAAATCGAGATAAATTAGGTCGACACTAGCCGGCCGAATTTGCAGTCTGACTTACATTCTTCTTCGCAGTCTTCACCGTAAACGCATTCACATACTTCACGTCGTCTGCACACGGATGACTCAAACCAAAACGATACATTTGGCCGGGTACACACTTTTTCGCTCGCTTCATCTTTTTCAACTTCTTTTTTTGTGCCGTCATCAGAATCGCTTCTGATTCTTCATTGACTTCAATGAAGACGTCGTTTGGTGGAGGGATGAAGAAGTAGTATTCACGACGAGGTGGCCAGAAGGCGGACTGCAAATTGGTTTCAATTTGTAACAATTTTAAGAGTATTGGCCGGCTAGCGCCGACTGAGTAGCTCGGTCGCTTGCGACACAGTGTGCCTACTTTGACCCAGCTTATCTTGGTTCCTATAAAAGGTATCAAAAACTGATCAACGAACAAATTGCACAAAATTTCATGCCAAATTTTAGTAAATAACCACATTTCAATATCTCTAAGAGAAAACAAGAAAAATTGGATCAAAGTTGGAGTATCGGTGGGCTTGCGCCCACCATGTAAGCCACGCCAGCGCGCCAACTTTGACCCAGCTTATCTCGCTTCTTATGAAAGGTACAAAAAAGTTGTCAACTAACAAAATATACAAAATTTTATGACAAACATTTCGTTAGTTAACAATTTTTTGATATCTTTAATAGAAAACAAGATAAATTGAATCAAAGTTGGAGCAGTGGTCGTCTAGCGCCGATCGCGTTGTTGAGCCAGCGCGCCTGGTTTGACCTAATTTATTTTGGTTCCTGTTAGTGGTATCAAAAAGTGGTGAACTGATAAAATGTTACTGATATTATGATAAACATTTTATCAGTTGACCACTTTTTGTTATCTCTTACAGACATCCTAGAAAACTGGATCCAAACCAACCCTCTGTATGATACAACAACACGGCGGACAACAAGTAATAAAACAGAATCGTTTGATTCTTTGCCATGTCCCTTTAAATCCATCGATTGCGTCGATGATACGGTAGCAGCGTGGCAATGGACACACACAGATGCGTTGCAGTTTTTTGGCTCTAAAAGTTGAAAAATTCAAATTCCCGCCGGATCTGAAAACAAACTGACTTGCACTTTTCAATTTTCTCCAAAAACCAATCCTCATCTCTCAATGTCCTATCGTTTCTCACCAAATCTGCATCGATATCAACTGCTCCGCCGGAGGGCTCATTTTCTGAAAATTACCCTTTTTTGAAAATTCCAAAAAAAATATTACTCACTTTTATATTTGACTCTTCTCGATGAGTATCCGGACAACACAATCGTATTCCGGTGATGGACATTTTCATTTTTATCGATTTTATCGATTTTGAAATCTGGAGAACTACTATTTTCAGGTCCAGAAATTTCTTGAGTCACATCCAGAGATAGTAGTTTGGAGGCTTCTCTTGGGGGACTACGGTTGGCTGAAAATGTTTTAAAAGTTGTTTTTTTTTCAATTTTTGAAATTAGGATTTAAGAATTTCCAGATTTTTTTTTCAGTTTCACAATTTTCAAAAATTATTTTTATTTTTATTTATTTTTCAATATTTAATTAAAATGGAACTCACAATTCATCACACTTTTCTCCTTATTTTGATCATCTTTTGAATTAGACATTCTATTTTTTGGATTTATAAATTTTTTAAAACATTTAATTTTGCTTTAATTCATCTAAAAATTCCAGCCAACAGATTTCGGAATTATGTGGATGACGTGGAGGAGGCAACAAAAGAAGCAAAAGGAAAAATTTGGGTGAAAATTTTATATAATTAACGAAGACAATTAATGAAAAATTGAAACTACCGTAACCCGGAAAATGAATTTTTGAATTTCCCGTCGAATCGTATGATTCATAGTGATGTAGATGAGTGCAGGGCATCTATGAATGTTGGACCAGCATAGTTGACCTAGATAATACCAGCGGAAATTTTTAAAGGTTGAGGGGTGATTGGAGAATCAAGTTTGTATTTGTTTTTATTAGTGAAACAACTGAATTTCAGCAACAGAAAAACAGAAATGCTTATAGGACAATGATACTCAAAAACATTATTAGCAAGAATACAAATAAGATGAGCATAGAAGAGATATTTTAGATAGTCCTAGAATGTCCTGAAAAATTCAAAAATGTTCCAGAAAGTTGTAGAAAGTTGTAGAATACTGGAAGTGTATCCATATTTTATGGTATTTCAAATTCTTGCCAAAACTTTTTTTGAATCCCCGCCAAAATATTATTTTTTTTGAATTCCCGCCAAAATATTATTTTTTTTGAATTCCCGCCAAAATTCTTTTTTTTTAAATTTAAATTCTTGGCAAAATCACTTGGGTTGGNNNCCATAAGAAAAGCCAGAGAGAGAAAAGTGTAAAGAAAAGGTAGACCGATGTTGTTACAATCTAAAAATTCTGGGTCAGAAGTTCAGAAAAATGTTTTTTTTCGCACTTTGTTGGATAAGAGGTATCGCCAAAAAATAGGAAGCCCCAGAAAAAACTTCTCTTGGAAAGAAAGATCCATAAAAAGTTACGGCTATTTCTTGCTCTTTTCATCTTTCTCTCTTTTTTGTCTCCCCATTTTTTCTCGGTTTCGGTGAAGGAATTTTCTTTGTTCTTCTCTTTTTTTCTTATTCGGAATCGTTTGAATTCAGGAAAACAGTGTCAGATTCAGAATCTAGGTGGTCCCTTAAGGATTCATAAAATTTCGGATATTATTTGTTCGGAATTCGTTTTTCGAGAAAAGAAGGGAAGAGGACATCAATGATCTATGAGC
>NC_013487.2:1583702-1587822 GCF_000004555.2 Caenorhabditis briggsae | reverse complement strand
CCATAAAAGTACCATAAGGTTTCTCATAAAAGTACCATAAGATTACCATCAGATACCATAAGATTACCATAAAAGTACCATAAGATTACCATAAGAGTACCATAAGATTACCATAAGATACCATAAGGTTACCATAAAAGTACCATAAGGTTACCATAAAAGTACCATAAGATTACCATAAGTACCATAAGATGTACAAAGTACCATAAGGTTTTAGAAACTTTCAGAGTCAACATTTTTCGATTGTAACAAACTTCAAAGTGATCCAATTGACCCAAAAACTAGATTTCTCGATTTTTCAGTTTTTCAGCTTTGAAATGAGCCTAAATACGACCCAATTCCTTCGATTTTAATTTTCGGCTTAAACACGCGACGCGCAGCCGCGACGCAGTAGAAATTAGGAAAAGCGTCGAATTTAGGCATGTTTAGGCTTTTTTTGAAGCTCTCCACTTGTCACATCCAATTTTTCTGGAAAAATTTATTTCAGCCCGTTTTTTATACTGAAAACGAGGAAAATAGGTGTGTGTCAGGAATGTGGAAATAGCTGAAAAACTAGGAATTCTCCGAAATTCGGTAAATGTTTTCAATCTCCAAAATTTCAAAACTGGTCAGGAACTTGATAGTCCAGCTCCAGACTCTTGAAAATGGAAAAAATCGATTGAAGAATACGTTTTTTTTTAATATCATGTACTAGTACTGTGCTTTGGAAAAAGGCCTGAAAAAAGGCCTGCCCTTCTAATACAGGCTTTACGGTATATTATTTTTCAGGCCCAAATAATGTTAATATCAGCAATAATCCGGAATTGGAAGAACTGGGATTGACAAATTTGACCTCAATAAATGGGATTTTTCATGTAACATCGAATCGCAAATTGAGAAAGTTAAAGCTACCAAAATTGAAGGTAACTGTTCAAATTTTTTGATTACTTTATGTTCCTTTAAAGAAACTCTTTTCCCAAAAAATTCTCAAAAAAAATTTGGAAAAATTCAAGACAAAAATCACCTCTAGCACTCCTAGGAGCCGAGATATGGCGATTTTAAGTTTGCTGTAGAGACACAGACAGTTAGAGTGTCTCGTTGTCTGCGCAATCGCCATCTAGACCAAAAGTTCCATCATCAATTTAAAAATTTTCAGGCCGCCCAACTATCCAATCCTTGGTTTAACGGTACTGCAGTTGCTATTGCTCATAATTCTCCACAATTTTGCCTAGCTCTTCGAGAAGCCAAAATTTTTCTCAACTACGAAAAAGTATCTTCTTTTATGTTCGATTCGAAAGTTTGCAAACCTGGAAAGCAGGCCAAAAAGGCTTGTATTGTTCCAAAAGTTGGATGTGTAAATTTCGTGGGAAATTTGAGAATTGGACCGAAATTCAATTTCAAAAAAGTGAAAAACTTGAAATTCATATATGGAAGTTTGATTGTCAAAAATTCAAGTTTAACGGATTTCAAGGTTTTTGAAAATTTGTTGGAAATTGTTCAATTGAACTCAACAAAACTGGCGATAGATGTTCAAGGGAACAAGAACCTTCAAAGCGCGACGTTTCCAAAATTGAAGGTAATTATTTTTTTACGTTTTCTGAAATTCCGCCAACAATTCGGAAAAATTCTAAACAAAAATCACTGTTCTGGCACTCCTAGGAGCCGAGATATGGCGATTTGTAGTTTGTCGAAGAGACACAGACAGCTAGAGTGTCTCGTCGTTTGCGTCTCTCTCCTTCTAAACTTCAAACGACGATATCTCAGCTTCTAGATGTCGTAGAGCACTCGTTTTTAGACTTCTACGTTTCTGAAAATTGAAATTTTCAGAAAACATTAGCGTTAAAAACTGCTTCAAAATTTTTTGGATCAGATTTCAAATTCAAAACTTTCCAGAGGATCTACTCTGCCAATACTGTTGGAGTCTTATTCAAAAATAACCACAATTCTTTGAAATTCGATTCCAAATCTTGTATTTCAATTCGATCGGCTATGCTAAGAGCCGGACCAGTATGTACTTGTTCGCCGATTTTTGACGATTTGAAGTGTGAAGAAATGGAACAATGGAAGAAACAGACTGGCAGGAAATGAGCCGTTTTTTTTTTGAATTTTTTGTGTAAATTGAATTGTGTAAATAAAATGAATTTACTGTATAATCATTAAAAAGAATTAAACTTTGAAAGTGTCGACAAATCAAAAATGCGAAAAACATTTCAAATCTTATCTGCACAAAATAAGTAAAATTTTGGAAACAACAAACATTTCTGAAATTGTCTGAAACTCTTTCTTCCAAATTTCAAAATTCCTAAAATACAAATTTCTAGAAAATTCTTTGTTTCAAAAAACTTATGAAATTCATTCAGAAGATTGTAAATGTTGTTTTTCTTTTAGGTCTACTTTTTAGGTGCCAGAAAGAAAGAAAGATTCCACTTCTCTAGCAAATTGTTAAGGGCTTTCTGGTTTACAGAAATTTCCAGAAAATCTGAAAGTTCGTGACTATTAAAAAGTTGAAAATCGTTTCGGATTATTATGATCTATGTACTACTCTAAACAACAATCTTTCGACCTTTTTCACACTTTTGAAATCCAATGGATAATCTTTCGATTATAATTCATCCTCCTACATTCGAGAATTGCAAAACTACGGCCAATTTTCATTTTGAACATGAAAAACTCGATTTTTCTCATATTTTTCTGTATTTTCTCTTGTTTTTCGAAATTTTCAACTGGCCAAAATGATTTTCCGGATTGTGGTAAGTTTTAGAGAATTCTAGAACTCAAACACTCTGAAAATTTACACTTTCAGACCCGAAATGTGTGTTTCAAATTGGAAATTTGACATCAAAAAGTATTGGATCATTTCCCAAAAAATGCTCCAAAGTTTGCTCCAAAATTTATATCGATGAGACAGCTAAATTAAGTGCTGAGCAATTAAAATATGTTTTCAAGGATATGAAAACATTGAAAGGAAGATTGGAAATTGTGCATACGAGTTATAAGAATTTGAATTTTCTTGCTGGACTGCAAGCTATTGAAGCTAGTAAGTACTTTCAACTTTCAGCCAAATTATATCGATTCCTGTCAAATATATCAAAAAGTTGTCAACTGATAAAATATTGGTGATATTATGATAAACATTTTATCAGTTTACACATTTTTGATATCTTCAAAAGGAACCGAGATAATTGAGTTCAAAGTTTTGACGGGTCATTGGCGGGCTATTGGCGGATCACCTCTCCGTTATGAAGATGTGGTAGATGATGTTCAAGGGATTCTAAATTTAAGCCAATTTTTCTCATCTCCTGTCAAAGATATCACAAAGTTGTCAACTGATAAAATGTTTATCACTTTATCACACACATTTTATCAGTGAACCACTTTTTGATATAAGACGGTTGAAATTTGAAGAATTTTTTTCGCAAGTATAGAAATAGCTCGGATTGATGATTTCCTGTACCATGTATTATTTATTTCAGTTCCACCAGATTTCTGAATTTTCTGTACAGAAATTATAAATATTCCAGAAATTAGTCAAAGTTATAGAAAATGTTTATTTGATGGACCTGAAAATGATCTTGAACAAAAAATAGGTGGACAAATTAAAATTGGATAGTGTAGACAGTTGGGACAGTGGTATTAGTTTGCTCAAATCCAGGTGACAACCAATATTCCTGCATTTTAAACTTTTCGTTGCTCTATGCATTCTTTTCTTCTACAGGTACATAATCGGTTCGCCTCCCGATTCTGTACTTTTTCAAAGGAAAAAGAGGTCACGCCAAATTCAAGTATTATTTGAATTTTGCCACGATAGGGAACAAAATCGGCAGGCAAACCGATTCTGTATTTAGTGAAAAAAATCAAATTTTTTCTGATTTCACGTGTCTTTTTGTGGATTTTGAAACATTACTCATGAGATCCGATTTTGAACCAATTTTTTGATCGACATCAACTTCCACAATACGCTTTTCCGGGTGAGAATAAATTCGGGTATTCTTCAAACTGATATAAATTCTTGGTTTTTATGGTTTTATTGTTTCGAAAAAATCAATAATTTGACAGAATAACTGTAGACGCTTTGATGGTTCTTACTGTTAACGCCGGATTGAATGTTATATAGAATCATAGTCTCAAAACATCAAAATTT
>NC_013487.2:1569240-1583597 GCF_000004555.2 Caenorhabditis briggsae | reverse complement strand
GAATTTGTATCAGTTTGAAGAATACCCGAATTTATTCTCACCCGGAAAAGCGTATTGTAGAAGTTGATGTCGATCAAAAAATTGGTTCGAAATCGGATCTCATGAGTAATGTTTCAAAATCCACAAAAAGACACGTGAAATCAGAAAAAAATTGAATTGTTTCACTAGGTACAGAATCGGTTTGCCTGCCGATTTTGTTCCCTCTCGTGGCACAATTCAAATAACACTTGAATTTGGCGTGACCTCTTTTTCCTTTGAAAAAGTACAGAATCGGGAGGCGAACCGATTATGTACCTGTAGAAGAAAAGAATGCATAGAGCAACGAAAAGTTCAAAATGCAGGAATATTGGTTGTCACCTGGATTTGAGCAAACTACAACTACACTATCCACACTGTCCCAACTGTCTACACTGTCCAATTTTAATTTGTCCACCTATTTTTTTGTTCAATATCATTTTCAGGTCCCTCAAATAAACATTTTCTATAACTTTTACTAATTTCTGGAATGTTCATACAGAAAATTTCTGAATTGTAAAAAGGCAAGACAACACTGGACGAAACCTGTCGAAAAGACAAACTTTTTGAAAAACGCTTGTTCTTTCAATTAACTCTGTTCTTTTTGTACATAGAATATGAAAAATTCCGATTTTCAAAAATGAGAAAAAAATTCTTCAAATTTCAACCGTCTTATATCTAGCATATGAAGCAAGCTAGGGGCTCTTCTATTACAGGTTTTTTTTCAGACACATCCAGTGTTACTATAAGTGGTAATCCAGGATTAGAAGAATTGGGACTTACCAATTTGACCTCAATAAATGGAACTTTCTTTGTAACATTTAATGCTAAATTGAAAAGGTTGAAATTGCCAAATTTGAAGGTAATCTTATATTTTTAAACCTGGCTTTTGCCGTGCTTTCGCGGACCTTGCCACAGATTCCTTTAGAATCAATATTTTGGCGCTAAATCAGATATGATAGATGTGGACGAGAACTACTAAATGACATTATTTGAAATACTGTATCTTGTCTATGAACCTAGTTAGGCCCGGCTGCGCTCGGCCACTTTATGGATTGTAACTTTGTTCATAACCAGTGTTCAAAATATTATGATCTTGTAGTACTTGTCAAGTTCGATCATTTCTGATTAGATGGTCCTAAAAAAATTGATTATAAAAGAAACTATGGAGAGCCAATGGCCCGGTTTAAAAGTATGATTTTCAGAATGCCCAACTACATAGTCCATATTCTTTCACTCCTGCAGTCAGTTTTGGTTCAAATTCTCCAAAATTTTGCATGACACTTCAAGAAGCCAAAATTTTCCTCAATTTCCGAAAAATCAATTCTTTCATGTTTGATTCAAAAGTTTGCAAACCTGGAAATCCCACCAAAAAAATCTGTGTAGCTCCTAAAATTGGATGTGAAAATCTGGTGGGAGATTTGAAGATTGGGCCGAAATTCGATTTCAAAAAAGTGAAATCTTTGAAATTCTTATATGGAAGTCTAATTGTCAAGAATTCAAATTTAACGGATTTCAAAGTTTTTGAAAACTTATTGGAAATTGTTCAACTGAATACAACAAAACTGGCAATCGATGTTCAAGACAACAAGAAGCTTCAAAGTGCGATGTTTCCAAAATTACAGGTAATTTTTTTAGGTTACTGTATCCTTTGAGAGTTTTCAGAGAATCTACACTGATCACATGATTGGAGCCAGTTTCAAGAATAACCATAATTCTTTGAAATTCGATTTCAACGCTTGTTTTTCGATAAGGAATGTAGTTGGAGGACAGTATAATCATTTTTCAACACGATTCGATGACTTGAGTTGTGAAGATATGGAACGATTGAAGAAACCAAATGGCGGGAAATGATTTTTTTTGAATTTTTGTGTGAATGAAAATTGATTACTGTAATTGTTAAAACAGAAAACATGCATAATTGGAATTGATTTTTTTTAAGTCTCCAAAAACTGGATATGTCGACCAAACATAATAGTATCCAATTAAATAAAAATTGGGAAACAGTAAAAAATTCTGAAATTGTGTGGAAATCTTTTATGCTGAATTTCCAACAGTGGGACATTAAAACTACACAAAAACAGTTTTTTTTTCGATAAAATACAAATTACCCGAAACTGTAAAAGGAGAACTGGATATTTATGAAAGAATGGAAAGTTCATACACCTTTGAATCAGAAAATAATATGTTTAAACTGAAATTTAGTTTCAAAACTGTCCAGAAATCGGAAATGCCACCGGAACATTATAAATTTTATCTGAACGAAATAACTGAAATTTCGGAAACAGTTGAAAATTTTTGTGAAATTCTGGTAATTTTTTACTGTGTTTGTTTAAATTCAAAAAATAGAATTTTCCAGAAACTTTTCAGACAAAAAACGAGCGCTCTATGACATCTAGAAGCCGACCTTAAAATATTTTTCCTGAACCCTCTAAAAATAATATTTCCCAGAAATTTTTAGTCCAAAAACCACTGCTCTACGACAATTAAAGATTTTGCAGTTGTAAAATTTTGCTTCCTTTTGAAGATCGTTGGAACAGAACAGTTTTTCTAAACTTCAGAAAATACAAATTTCCAGCAACTTATCAGACCAAAAATGAGCGCGCTACGACATCTAAAAGCCGAGGTATAGCCATTTAAAGTCTAGAAGGTGAGAGACGCAGACAACGAGACACTCTATCTGTCTGCGTCTCTGCAATAAACTTAAAATCGCTATATTTTGGCTTCCAGCAGTGCCAGAACAGTGGTTTTTGTCTCGAATTTTTCAGATTTTTGGGGAATTCAGCAGTGTAAATTAGTTTTTTTTTCGAGGTGGCAAAAAACGTTTTAAATGTTTCAAAATGTTGCTACATTTATTTTTGTATTTCAAGTGTCAATTGATGCCACAGTTCACTCTGTTGCAAAAATTAGCATTTTTCGGATAAGAATTTTGTCAAAGGTTTTCCATTTTCTGAAAATGCAATCTTCCAGAATTATTTCTGTTGCAAAATCATTACTCTACGACATCTAGAAGCTGAGATGTAGCCATTTGAAGTCTAGAAGGTGAGAGACGCAGACAACGAGACACTCTAACTGTCTGCGTCTCTTCAACAAACTTCAAATAGCCATATCTCGGCTTCTAGCAGTGCCAGAACAGTGATTTTTGCCTTTAATTTTTCCAAATCTATTTCTCTATTAGAAGAAGATTTCTGAAGATTTCTAGGAAACTTAAAGTTTTTCTCAAAATTTTCGGTTTCAAATTCTTTTTGAAATCTCTATTGTAGAATTTTTAAAGCTTACAAAACAAGACCATAAAAAATTACAAAAAAATTTGAAAATTTACATCAAGGAAAGTATAAAAATTGAATAAGCGTAAAAACTTTATCTGAACAAAATAACTGAAATTTTGGAAACAGTGAAATGAATGAATTGAACCGGATCCAAGTGGCTCCCAAAGTTTCGTCCAACAATGCATTGCCAGTGTCCGCCTGGAAAACTTAAAATATTTTTTGAAATACAATTTTCTGAAATTATCTGGATTTTTTTCTAAATTTTTAATTGTTTTGTTTTGTTTCTATAGGTCATTTTTGAAGTGTATACATCATGTACATCTAAAATAATGAAAGTGATTTTTTACTTTCTCAAGACAATTCACTTATTATTTGAAACTGAGAAAAATTTTTTGTTCCCAAATTCATTTGTTTTTTTTTTCTGAATTTCTAATTCTTACCATATTTCGCATCAAATTTCCTCTTCATAAAACTGGCGATTTCATTTTCGATTCCACACAATTGAAGCGCGTCTCCTAACATCTTCTTGGATTCTTCCATTTGTTCCACTGGAAGATTCGTTTCTTGAACAATCACATTTTCGAACCGAAGCGCTTTCTCTGGGGGTTCCCGCCATTTTCGTGATTCTTTTCTGGAAAAAAGGGGTTTTGGAAGAGAAAAATGGTAAAGTATAATGTAACCACTCTAATAGAATGACTCTCAACTTCTCGCGGTTCCTGTAAAAGATATGAAAAAAAAGGTCAACAGGAAAAATCATAATATCAAAGTTGTTTTATCAGTTGACCAGTTTTTGATTTATTTTACAGAAAATGAGATATATGGGCTCCATTCGCCGGTTTCGGCGTAGTTAGAGAGTTTATAATATATAGATTTCTAAACAATACAAATATATATTTTTTTGAAATTTTTAGAAACAAATTTTCAGAATTTTTAATAGAATCCAATGATTAGTATACGATTATAATGCTGTCTTGGAAATTAAGCTTCGCCCACAGTAGTCTGCGTTTTTTCGGCAACTTTTTTTGGCTTAATTGATAATGTCGAAATTTTAGATTTGGAAATTAACTTCGAAAAATTATAATTCGTTAAAAAAAAGTTAATTTTCTCTAGGCCAAAAATTTCCATCTGTTGTTTCTTTGTTTAACTTTAGCAAAAAAAGATATACCGTAAAAACTCTAATTTAATACCATGGCGTTCTACAGTAGAACTTCTACTTTCAATGTATAGCTGGGAGAACGTTCTATTAGAGGGTGACATTCAATTAGATGGTGGCACTCTATTATTCGTTACTGAAATTTCTTGCAAAGATTCTGATGATGCTCTGAATATTTTGTGAAAATACGATAAGTGGGAAACAATCAGGATAAAAATGCATAAAATTCTATTAGGGGTGACATTCAATTGGAGGGTGGCGTTCAATTAGGAGGGGCTATATATTACAGTGTCTACGATATGTTTAATGAAGAAAAATCGAAAAATGCATTCAAAAACAACTCTGTGAAACTGAAAATTTTCTCTCCAATTGTTGAGTTTTGATGTAAAACAATCCGAAATACTGAAGTAACTCATAAACTGCATTTTAAAAAACTTTTCCAACTTTGAGCTTACATATCTCATTTCCTGTGAAAGATATCAAAAACCGGTCAACTGATAAAATGTTTTCGATATTATTATTAACATTTTATCAGTTGATTACTTTTTGATATCTTTCACAGGAAGGGAGATAATTGAGCTCAAAGATAGGGAAAAATAAATCAAAACGTAATTCTACAAAATCAAATCCAAGTTCAAAACATTATTTCCCCCAGCCCCCCCCCTGTATTTCAAAAACTCACAATTCATCAAAATACGACTCATCACATTCTTCTTGTCTCTCAAACTTCGATCTCAACTGCTTAGCGGTCAATTTCTCGCCTAATTTCTTCCCGAATCCATTGACTTTCATCATTTTCTTCTTTTTTCGGATTTAATTAAAAGCGAAAATTTAAAAAAATTCTCAAATTCACTTGAGAAAAAGTTAGGGAAAAGTGAGAATTTGATGAGACAAAAGGCTGACAACTGAAAAACGGATCGAATTTCCGTTTTTTTTTTGAAAAAAAAAGTTCCAGAAGGTTGTAATAATGGGAGGTTGGAGCTTAAAAAAACAATTAACCTTTGAAAATTTTAGAGCCAATTAATTTTTATTGTGGAGGTTTTTTGAAGGCTTTTTTCTAAAGCATTTTTCTATTTTTTCGGTGATTTGCTGATATGTCAAGAATATTAGATTCGCTATAATTCACTTGTAAAAATTATGATATTATTTACATTTTTTCAGTTTTCAATACGAAATTGGAAAATTCGAATATATCGACTTTTGATATCAAAAACACTCAAATCTAGTCAAATTTCAAATTAATATGTGCAAATTTGGATAGAATAAACGTTTTGTTATAAAGTTTCCACTAGAACACACCAATTTGAAACAGAAGATTCTCTTATTTTTCATATTTAAAAAAACTGAGAAATCCTGTTTCAGATATTCTAAAACTGTTGTAAGAAATGCGTTTGAGCAATAAAGAATGAAAACTTTTGAAAAATTAATACTTTTGAATTCCAAATATTCAAATTAGTATTTTATTCTTATTTTAAATTTTTATTTCTATTTTTCAAAACCAAGACTCACCTCCTGATACTCAACTTCTTCCTTGCCATTGCCAACATTTTTGAACTTTCTGGAATTCGATTTTTCTGAAAATCACAAAAATTTTTCATTGTTTTTAATTTATCAGTGTTTTGAAAAACAGTAAAAAATGATAATTTTGAGTTTGATTTTATTTTCCGATTGTCTGAAAAACAATATGAACATATTTTCTCAAAGTTTCTGTGAATTTCCAAAATGCTTTGATTTTTAATTCAAAATCTAGCTGGAAACTATCGATAATTGAAAATTCCTATCATTTTGAAAATTTCGGAGGGTGTAAAGCAGATCTAGATTGAAAGTTTTGCATTCACAGAATTTTTCGACAGTTCCTTCGAATAAGCTCTAGACTCCTGAAAATGGGCGAAAATCAACTGTAAAATACGTTTTTGTGTATCTTGTTGACCAGTACCAGCATACTTGTAACGGGCCGGGCTTTTTCCGGAATTTCGGAGGCCCGGCGGGCCCGTCATTTCACTAGTTTCGAAATTTTCAAAAAACACATAAGGGGGGACCCTTATGTGATTTTTTTCGACCAAAAAATTTTTTTTCGAGTTTTTCGACCTTTTTTGATCAGACAGACAAACAATCCGAAATACGAAAAAAAAAATGGAAAAAATTATATTGAGAGCTCAAAATTTGGCTCAAAAATACAGAATTTTTGACACCGGGCCTTGAAAATTTCCTCAGGCCCGGCCCGGCCCGGATTTTTACAAGTATGAGTACCACTGATGGGAGGAAACGCATTTTTCCGAAATACGGAAACGGAATCGTCAATATTTTCCGCGGAAACGGAAACGGAACAAAAATCTTCGAAATTGGGCGGAAAACGGAAAACGGAAACGGGAATTTCTATTTTTCGTCTATTTTTCAGGATTTTTTTTTTCGCTTCAAACATAAAAATATACACTTTTTAACGTTTTGGACGATTTTTGCATCACTTTCCATGCTTTTTTACAAGCCCGTTTCAATTTTATGTTTTCGTTGGTTTTCATTGTTTTTTTTCCGTTTCCGCTGAAAAAAATGGCGATTTTTCCGGAAAACGGAAACGGTAATAAAATTTCACTTTTACGGAAACGGAAAAAGAAACGGAATCGTACATTTTTTCCGCGGAAACGGAAAAAAAATCTCTAAAAACCGGGCGGAAAACGGAAAACGGAAATTCCTCCCATCACTGATCAGTACTGTATATATTTTTGCTCAATTCGCTCTTCATTTTTATTTTTTATCATCTGTTTTTTAGCAAAAATTAAAATTTTAATCGAAAAGAGTGTAGTTAAAATCTAAAAAATTGATTTATAAATAACTAATGGGAACTACTACTTCTGAAACTTTAAAGGGGGACTCCGACCAAAAATTTTTATTGCATTAAAATGTGTTAAAAGTTATCTATTTTCCGAATATTATTGCGAAAAAATTCAAAAAAAAAATCCGAAATCCCCGAAAAACGGCGTTGAAAAGGAAGAAAATTCAAAAAAAGGTGCCGCCGGGGGACGAGGATTTTCAGTGAGAAACCTAGGCAACGGCAGCGGGCGCCTTTCCTATGTGGCAAATTTTCCGGATTTTTTTCAATTTCATGTCCGGCAGGAAAAAATTTTTGGTCGGAGCCCCCCTTTAACCTTTTTTTCATCAAAATCTGAATAGTTCCCTTGTAAAGATAAATTGTGATATCTGTATTAGAAAAAAATTTTTAAATTTTTCTTCGACCCTCCATAATCTCATGTTGTTTAAAAGATATCAAAAATGTGTCAACTGATAAAATTATTATCAATTCATGACAAACATGTTATCAGTTGACAAATTTTCGGTATCTTAAACAGTACTCGAGATAACTTTGCTCAAAGTTGGAAGTTAGGGCGCTCTTCTATTTTAAGTACAGTAAATTTTAGTTTTAACCCAACAAACTCCTAGAAATGCAGAAAAAAGTTCAATTTGACACTTTGTAAATGTGAGAAAAGTTGCGAATCAGCACAAAAAAAGGGTCCAGGTCTGGTGACCTGGGACCCCAAGATTTTAAGAAAGAGATAGAAAATTTCTCAATTGCAACACTCATTTTTCTTTTTTCTTCCTGCTTTTCTTTTCTCATCCTCCCACATTTTGGGACCCCAAAAATTTCTCAAACAGCTGGTCCTCAAAAAGACCAAATGTCACGAAAAACCAATTGGGCAAAGGATGAGAAATGCGAGGAGAGATCATTGGATTCTAAGAGAGTGTTAGAGAAACAGAGGATGGGGATCAAAGTGTCATGTAAAAATCAAAATCAACAGAAAACATGTTTTTTCTGGTAATTTCGAGGATCCTTTGGATCAAAGATTATCAATAGGGCGCGCTTGGAACATTTTGAAATTTTGAAATTTCTAAAAATTCAAAAAAATTTAATTTTTTAAAAATTTTAATAAAAATTTTTTTTTAATTTTTGGATTTTTTCAAACTTTTAAAGGAACAATTCTTAAATCCTTTTTCATGTTTTTTCAATTTTTGAAAATTTGAAAATGATTTTTAAAAACAATTTTAATTCAAAAATTAGATTTAAAAAATCAAACATTATGCCATAAAATTGATTTTTTGGGGAAAACTGGGAAATTTTGAAAAATTTCAAAAAATGGAAGAGTTAAAGCTGATGGTGTCTGATAGTTTCCAGAATGAAAGATGAGCAAAAATTGGGAGGGAAATTCAAAAAAAATTGAAATTTGGAATAAAGAAAAAAAACAATAAAAACAGGGAAAAATTCGGGATTTTCAGAAAATCAGAACGGCAGCAAAGAGAGTGGTTATTAGGTGAAATTTTAGGGGATTTTGATAATGAGAAATTCGTAAAAATAATAAAAAAAATTCAATGAGATTTCGCATAAATCGCCTCGAGAATTTGATTTGGAACATTCATTGACTGATCGTGGACAAGCACAATATCAAAGTAGTTGAGGTACTTGTCCACAAGTTTGTCGGCCTGGAAAAACTTGAAAATTTCCAAGAAATTGAAAATCGGGAGTCGCGGTTCTTAAACGTCGCGGTTCTAAAATGTCGCGGTTCTGAAATATCGCGGTTCTGAAATGTACGGTTCTGATACGTCGCGGTTCTAAAATGTCGCGGTTCTGAAATGTCGCGGTTCTAAAATTTAGCGGTTCTAAATCATCGCGGTTCTAAAATGTCGCGGTCCTAAAATGACGCGGTTCTAAAATGTCGCGGTTCTAAAATATCGCGATTCTAAAATGATGCGGTTCTAAAATGTCGCGGTTCCAAAATGTCGCTGTTCTAAAAAATCGCGGTTCTAAAACGTCGCGGTTCTAAAATGTTGCGGTTCTAAAACGTCGCGATTCTAAGACATCGCGGTTCTAAAACGTCGCGGTTCTAAAACGTCGCTGTTCTAAAACGGTTCTAAAATCCTCACATCATGATTAACAAATCCAATCTTCAAGGAGAGCTGCTCCTCCTCCACACCAACATCCATAAAAGCGTCTCCAACAGAATCACCCAACAAAATAACATTGCGTCTTCCGTGAATTTGCTCAGAGAACGTTCTATCAGCTGGCATCACAGAGGAGTTTTTACAGAAGACGTGGATTAAAGGATCAGAGAACGAATTGACGTATCCGTCCTGATCAAAACCCATCATATTCGAAACGATATGCGTGTTGTCCTCAACTTTTCCAAATTTATGCTTTAGGTACATCTCGATAATAGTTCCGATTCCTGCGGAGAAGATGATGAAGGGCACCGAGTGATTCGTCATTTTTTTCATCATTATGTCAGCGTTGTCTCTGGAAAAATTATAATTTTTAAGATAAAAATCAAATTTTGAAAATTTCAAAATTTCAAAAATCGAAAAAAAAATTTTTTCTGAATAAAAAAAATAATTTTCAAAACTTCAGATTTTTTTTGAAATTTTAGATTTTTTTGAATATTTTGAAAGTTTGAATATTTTTATAATTTTAACAACTTTCATGATTTTCAGCTTGAAAAGACCTTCCAAATGAGTATAATCATGCTCCATATTGCTCGAATTGGGTCCCACCACAAAATGAAGAAAACTTTCCTGGTTACTGTAGTTTTCGTGGTGGGACCTGTTTTGAGCAATATGGGACGTGATTATACTCATTTTGAAGCTCTCAATGAGCTGAAAACGGTGAAAACAACGAAAAACTTGGAAAAAAGAAAAAAATTCGAAATTTCGAAAAAAAAAATTTTTTCAGAATTTCAATTTTTGTTGATTTTTTGAGATTTCTAAAAATGCTTTTGAAATCTTTTTGTTAAAATTTTCCAAAATTCCTACCTCAACTGAATATTACATCTCGAAACATAGTCATCGATGGCCTCGCGCTTGAAACCACCCTGAATGATCAGCTCGTGCGATTGTTGCCACCTGAAAAATTGTTTTTTTTCTCCAAAAAAATATTTTTTTTTTTTAATTGAAAATTAGCAAACCGAAAATTTTGAATATCCGATTCAAACGCGCGCCATTTTACTGGCCGGTGGCCGAAGTCGAGGGACTAGAAAACTCCGAAGGTGTAGTCTACGAGGACAAGAGGAATTAAATTATTTTTGGGGGAAAATATGAATTTTTGGCTTTTTTCAATGGTTTTCGAGCGGAATTTTTGGGTTTTTCGAGGTTTTTGAGTGAAAAATGTGAGGAAAACGACTGGAAAGATAGATTTGAAGCAAAAAAATGGCAGAAAAGTCGAAAAAAAAGAATTTCCGCCAGAAAAAAGAAATTTCGACTATAATCGATTTTCACCTAACTTACCACGCCTCCATGAACGGAACTTTTTCCTCGATGCTCAGCGAATGATCATGCTCAACTGGCCCATATTTATGATACAATCCAACGAATTTCCGGCACCATTCTGGGTTATTTGTGCCAACAGCATTGTCAAAAACGCAATAACACGAGGAGCAGCGATTTCCAGATTTATCAGCAAATCGGGATAAAGTGAAGTCGAAATCCGAGATCACCATTAGCTGATCCGCACCGCCGGCGACGAATTTTGAGAGTTTATCGGTTAGAGCCTTGATATCTTTGACGTGGACTTGAGGAGAAGACAGGAGCTGATTTAGGTTTAGAATTGAACCGGTCATTATTGATTCTGCAAGAAAATTTAGGAATTCTGAGAGGAAAAACGGAAAAAAATGGAAAAAAACGATTTTTTCCTATGAAAAAATTCGAAAAATCCGGTTAGAAATTGATATTTTTTGACTAAAATGGACTAAAAATTTTTTAAAAATCGATATAAAATACTAATTTAGTGAGAAAATAGCCGAAAAATGGCTGAAAATTGGCTAAAAATCGCTGAAAAATCACTGAAAAAAAACTTTTTTTCGAAAGACCGCAATTTGTCGTCACCGTGTTCACACAATTTAAAATCGACAGTAGTCGAGTTAATTTTTTTCAGCGATTTATTTTTCATTTTTCAGGTGATAATCCAATTTTATATAACTAAAAAAAGACGTATTTTGAAGGAAAAACAGATTTTTAAAAACGGGAAATTCAAGTTTCGAACAAGAAAAAGTTTCAAACAAAAATGACCACAAAAATTTTTTACAACGAAAATGCGAAAAAATATGAAAAGGTATCTTTTCTCTTTTTTTTTCGTTATTTTTGCAGAAAAAAAAGAAGAAGAAAAGGGAAAAGCTCTCCTTTTTCTTTTTTTCTCTGCGTCTCTTTCTTTTTTTGAAGGAGCAGCGCGGGGTGGCCTAGGATTTGGGAAACCATGGCCAGGGGGGGGGGGGGGAAGCTGGAATTTGAACATAGTAATTAAGTAATTAAGCAATTATAATTTGAAAGATCAGGCATCTAGAAATCGTTTTGAAATAAAAATGAAAATTTTTTTGAAAAATTTTAATTTTCCGAAATTTCAAATTTTTTGAATTTTTCGATTTTTAGGAATTTCGGAAAAAACTATTTTTAAAAAAGTTTCGTGATCTTTTCTTTTTTTCGGTTTTATACCAAAAAAAACTAATTTTCTGCACTGTGGGTAGGGATTACGGGAATATAGGTGTGACCGTATAAAACGAGCGAACAACATACGAAATGTTTTATTCCTTCAAAAAAAAATTGTTTGAAAAATGAAACTTTTATTGATACAACTACTTTTGGTCCTGCTAATTTTTTCAAAATTCGGAAATTCCCAGTTTATGGACGATGAGTTTGGTGGCTGTGGTGAGACCTCCTTTTTTAGAATTTTCAGACAAAAAATAACAAAAAATGGTCTATTCCAGACAAAAAATGCACGTTCCCCTTTGACGTACTAAGCTCCAAGAATATATTAGCAGTTTCGAAATGTCCAAAACTTTGCTCAGTTTTATTGATAAGCGATGAGACGGATTTGACGGTGCAACAGTTGAAAAATGGGTTGAAGAATTTGAAAACGTTGATTGGAGGGATTTATGTTTTCTCAACGAGTTTTAAGGATCTCAGTTTTTTGGATGGACTTAAAACTTTAAAGTCTAGTGAGTGATCTATGGGCTTTTAGTTTTTGACCTACTAATATCAATAAGATAAAATTTAACAAAAGCTAGAAGATTGTATAAACTATGAATCTTTATTTGGCCTATGAAGAATGTTATGAGTAAAAGAAGATACACATGAGCTTTCACATTGTTAGCCAACCGTCAATTTTGGGCCCATGTATCTCGGTTCCTGTAAAAGATACCAAAAATTGTTTTACTGACAAAATATAATACATTATGATAAACATTTTATATCAGTTGACTACTTTTGATATCTTTTACAAGAACCGAGATAATTGAGCTTGAAATCTGGACGGATCAATGGTGACCTATTGGAGGCTGTAACGGGACCCTTAATTCACGCCGATTTTTCTCGGTTTCTGTGAAATGTATCAAAAATTGGATAACGGACAGAATATTTTTGATATTGTGATAAACATTTTATCAGTTGACAACTTTTCGATATCTATTACAGAGAACGAAATATATGGGTTTGAATTTGGCTGTTTTGAGGAATTTTTTCAAAGTGATTACAGTTGTCTATTTGGAGCTTGATTATCTCGATTCCTGTAGAAGATATCAAAAAGTGGTCAACTGATAAAAATTTTTTGACATTATGATAAACAGTTTGTCAGTTGACCACTTTTTGTTATCTCTTACAGTAACCGAGATATATGGACTCAAAGTCTGAACGGGTCACCTATTGGCGGCTGTACGGGATCAAACTTCAAACCGATTTTTCTCGTTTCCTGTGATAGATATCAACAAATAGTCGACTAATAAAATGTGTTTGATATTATCATAAACATTTTGTCAGTTGACCATTTTTTGTTATCTCTTACAGTGACCGAGATAATTGTCCTCAAAGTCTGTACGGATCAGTGACGGCCTATTGGCGGCTCTAAAAGGACCCTAATTTCCAGTAGATTTTTCTCATTTCCTGTGAAAGATATCAAAAAGTGGTTTACTGATAAAATGTTTATCATATTATCAGAAATATTTTATCAGTTGATTACTTTTTGTTATATTTTACGAGAACTGAGACAATTAACATCAAAGTTGACGATTTTGGTAGTCTTCTATTAGAGAAAGAACTTTTTAAAACACATTACTGCAGATTTATATAATTCATCGTATTATTCGTAAAAGAACGAATTTTACATAGTTTGAAGATTAACAGAAAAGTGTGGCCGTTTAAAAAAAACATTTTTAAACAAACAATTATTTTTTTTCCAAATTCGTATCTTCCGAAAAAGCGATTTTTAAATAAAGAAAAAAATTAAAAAGGGAACTTTTATCAGCAAATTTCCAAAAACGATTTCTGAAGTTAGTGAAAGCTATAAAAGCTATTTGTCCTATAACATTCTTCCTAACAATATACAATTTTAAAACTCATATCATCTTTTAGTGCTTGTCAAGTTGTATCTCATCGACTTTAGTAGGTCAGAAAATATTGATTTTCCAGAATACAACGGAATCGACATTAGTATGAATGAGAATCTTGTGGAATTGGGATTCAAGAATTTGACGTCATTTACTGGCGGCTCATACAATGTTTATGGAAACGATAAGCTTCTCCGACTTGGTTTTCCTAAATTGAAGGTACATTTGACCTAATTTATCTCGGTTCCTCTGAGAGATATCAAAAAGTTTTTAGCTAATTAAATGATAAACATAAAATTTGAAACTTTTTACTAGTTGACAAAATTTTGATATCTTTTAGAGGAACTGAGATAATTGAGCTCAAACAGAGACGCTCATAGACCGCCAATGACCCGTCCAAAATTTGAGCTCAATTATCTCAGTTCCTATGAAAGATATCAAAAAGTGGTCAACTGATAAAATGATAACCATAAAATTTGAAACATTTTATCAGTTGCCCAATTTTTTGTATCTTCTACAGAAATTCAGATAATTGAGCTCAAAGCAATTGATTCAGAATTTCACCTGCGC
>NC_013487.2:1499864-1569140 GCF_000004555.2 Caenorhabditis briggsae | reverse complement strand
ACCACATCAAAATGACCTAGAAAACACTCCAGAGGCATCTTAGGCCATTTCTAGGTCAACTTAGCACAATGGCCTAACTTTGGCAAATCCAGTTTTCTAGGCCACCACTTCAAAATGATCTAAAAATGTTTTTCAGAAAGTAAAATCTCTGAAAATCCTCTATGGAAGTCTTATTATGAAAGGAACCAATTTCACCAATTTCAACTTCCTGCCAAATTTGACTCATATTGCTCAGCTTGACTGTAATTTTTAAAATTACTACTAAAATTACATAATTTAAAAAGTTACAGCCATGCTGCCAGCGATTGATGTGCAAAACAACAAGCAACTGAAAACTGCGAAATTTCCGAAACTAAAGGTAACGTTGACCTAAATTATGTATCTCGGTTCCTATGAAAGATATGAAAAATTGGTTGACTGATAAAATGTTGATGATAATGCGATGAATAGTTTTGCCGTTGACCAACTTTTGATATCTATCATATGAAATGAGAAAATTTGGGCTGAAAATTGGGACCCCTTGAGCTGCCTGTGGCACGCCACTGATCCGTCCTAACTTGGAGCTCGATTATCTCGGTTCCTATGAGAGATATCAAAATTTTGTCAACTGATAAAATGTTTATCATAATATCAGAATTGTTTTATCAGTTGACAAAATTCATATAACTATCACGGGAAATGAGAAAAATTGGCTTGAAATAAGGGTACGTTGAGCCGCCTATGGCCGACCAAGGACCCGTCCAAACTTTGAGCTCAATTATCTCCATTCCTGTTTGATAGATATCAAAAAGTGGTAAACTAGTAAAATATTGATAATATTATGATACACAATTTATCAATTAATTACTTTTTTTTATCTTTCTTAAGAAACGAGATAATTGAGCTCAGAGTACTTTAATTCAGCGTATCGTGTGTGGTGACTACAACTGTGCTGTCTTTAAAAACAACAACGCTGCACTTCTGAAAGACTTGGATTCATGTTGGGCTATACGATCAGCAATCACCCAGGATCGCTTTTTTATCTCCTCGTCTTCTCCATTATTCAATAATAAAATGTGTGAGGATCTGGAACAGAAAAAGACGACCAAGAAAACTGGGACCACGAAAAAATCAGCGAAAAAAGCTTGATTGTTTTTTTTTGTTTGAATAAAGAAATTATTTGTTGAATTGTTTTTAATTTGATTGAATGAGAAGATTGAATTATCATAAAACTAGAAAAACAATAATATCTTTCAATCTCCAATACTTTAAGCCCTCTAATAGAAAGTCACCACTATAGGAGATTTGAACCGATAATAGGCCGCCAATGATCCGTCGAAGCCAAACTTTGAGCCCATATATCTCGGTTACTGTAACAGATACCGAAAAAATTATTAACTGATAAAATGTTGATGATATCATGATTTACATTTTATCAGTTTACAGCTTTTTTATAACTGTTACAGAAAATGAGAAAAATCGGCTTAAAGTTAGGATCCCCGTAGACCCACCATTAGGCCGCCACTGAACCGTCGCAGCCAAACTTTGAGCTTAATTATCTCGGTTCCTGTGAAAGATATCAACAACCTGTCAACTGATAAAATATTAACGATGTTATGATGAATGTTATTAGTTGACCACTTTTTGATATCTTTTACAGGAACCGAGATACATGAGCTCAAAATTGCCAACATACCAAAAATCCTTTAAAAAAAAGGATTTGAGGAAACGGTAAAAGCGATTTTATAAGCGAAATTTCAAAAATTGTAAACCAAAAAACAAAAAAAATTAAGAAGGGAAAATTGCTGAAAATTTCAGACAACAAATTTTCAGTCCTTTCCTTCCTTCTTATCTTTTAAAAAATGCACTTTGGAAAAAATTACAAAAAAAGCAAAAACGCATCACCAGTGAACGTTTTTTTCCGCCTATTTTATAGCCTTTTTTCATCTTTCCCCGATTAGGCTCCGCCCACTTTTTTTTGCGAAAAAAAAAACAGAAAAGAGTTGCGAAATACCCAGACCATCCTGTGCCAGACTGTCTGGTGTCTGGGAGGGATCAGACAGGATTTAGCGAAAGTTACGTGACTTTTAGTAGAGAACATATTTTGGGTCTTGGCTGGAACATTTTGTAAAAGGAAATAAAATTTTGCTTCGAAGCAGCATATGCAGAAAAACAAGAATGATTTTGAAATGAAGATGAAACCGTAATTTTTTTTTTCAAAAGTTAGAAAATGTTCAAATTCATTTTTTTCCACTTTTCAAAACAGATTTTTGAAAAAATTAAGTCGTATTATAAAATGAAATTGAAGCTGAAATATTTTTACCGAAGTTTAAAAAAAAATTTTGTAAGATTTGGTTTATTTTTTCTTTTTTTGAAATCATTGTGGCGTTCTATTAGAGTGTTTACGGTATCTCCAAATCTCTATTACCAAAACAATGTTATCCATATTTCCGACCCATTAGAATTCAAAAAGGGAAAGATGACCTTGATTCCATTGATATATCACTTTCCAATTCATTTTCCTCCTTTTACCTCAAAACGAGGAAAATCACCCTCATAAATTTTAGTACCGGCTAGTACCTTTTAGTGACTGGTAGAGGAAAAATGATCTAGTTTTCGCCTCTTTTGGTGATTTGACTTTTTGAGTGATGGTGATGACCAGTTTGGCCCGGAAAATTTGATCCTAAATGGACCGGAGAAGGAGGCGGGAGGCATGATTGACACGGGAAAATGGAAAAAATTGGGGACAGTGAATTTTGTAGTCAACATTTCTGGGGATTTTTGGAATCCAGTTATATCCGAAAAGTCCATTTTAAAGTTCAAAGATAGAGTTTGAAGGTCAAAAGTTCAGTTTTGAAAATTGTCAAAAAAAATACAGGATTTTGATGTCTCAAAGGAGGGGGAGGAAAGTTTTTGGGGGTTTTTTTTTCAATGATTTTTTAGAAAAGTTGATACAAAAATGGATTTTTTGGAAATCCAAAAAAAAAACTGTTTCTTCTAATCAGTATTTTCAAACTGGACAGCTAAATTTTGATAAGACTACTGCTTCAAATTCCTAAATTCAGAGCTCTCAAAAAAATATTTAAAAAGTTGTCCGAATATTTTATTTATTTATTTTTAAAACATGATAGATCTTAAATTTACGAAAATTAAAGAAAAGTTGATACTTTTCAGAAATTTGAACTTTCAGGAAAGTAGTCTTTTTATAAATTTTTATTTTGAAAGTTTAACTTTGCGAACGAATTTTCTATGTTACATTATGAAACCCAAAAAAATTGTCTGAAAAAATTGTTCATCTCAAAAAGACACTTTTTGAAACAGTGAAAAATTGTCGAAATAATAGGCATACTAATCATGTCTGATTTTGCTGGTAAATCAAAAAATGGGACCATATAAACAACAAAAAAAATCAAAAATTGAGTATATAATATGATAAAAACTTTTTTTTTGGTTGACCACTTTCTAATATCGTACACAGAAACCGAGATAGATGAGCTCAAAGTTGACGGTTGGGAAGACATATTAGAGTGAATACGGAACTTTACAAAAAAATGGATTTTCAAAAAACTCATCTTAAAATGACAACTTTTCGAAACAGTAAACTTTTTTTTTGAAAAAAAAACAAGATCATCAATCATAACATCTGATTTGCTGATAAATCAAAAAATAGGATCAAAAATCAAAAAACAGACAAAAAAGTTTTAAATTTGAAATTAAAAGAATGTTTTTCAAAAAACAGAAGGCAGAATGGGAAGAATCAAAATTTAGATTTTTAAAAACTTTGTTTACAATTTTCCACTTTTTCAAAGAAGGGCTATTTGGATAACCCAAAATGAGGAAAATTCAAAAAATAAAACAAAATTGGAAATTAAATATTTGAAAAAAATTAACTTTGATTTTTAAAAAATGGAACTATTCTATTTGAATGGAGAGGATTTCCGCTATATTGGAAAACACATTTTTTTTCCATTTTTCTAAGAATATTCTATTTTATGAAAGTGCACACAATTTTCTTTTTCTATTTGAAAAAGATTTTTGAATGAAAAGTATTACAAAAAAGCGAACAATTTTCCTCCTCCCTTCATCCTCTTTTGTTGCTAAAATTGATCATATTTTGCACGAAATTTCCAAGAGGACACGACACATTTTTTTCAAATTTTTCTTCTTTTTGTTCGATATTAGAAAATTCTTGAGTGGATTTTTTTTGGTTTTTTCTGTGGCCGACGAAATTCTTGCAGAAAAATGGTTTTTGTTTTGCAATGGAGAAAACAATGGAGAGCATTAGAACAATAGGGGAAAGAATGGAATCTTCTAGAAAAATAGAAAAATCTGAAATTTTGAACTTTTCAGAACTTTCTATATCTACCATATTAGAAATATTGTTAAATCTTTTCTAGTAAAAATAGAAAGTAACTTCAGAAATCTCTGGAATCTCAAAAACAGGAAAAATGTGTTTATTCTTGCAATTCCAAATTTTGAGCTTCTTCTGAAATCGTTCATCAGATTCCCAAATATCTCCAAATTTCGATTTTTCATAATTTTCTAAGATCTAAAAAACTTCAAAAAAAACGTATTTTCTAGATGATTCTAGAACGTTTTCATAGAAATATTTGTTACTGAAAATCTGGAATATTTTAGAAAAGATCTGGAAATTTTGAACTTTTCAGAACTTTCTATATCTACCATATCAGAAATGTTGACAAATCTTTTCTAGTGAAAAAGAAAGTTGTTTCAGAAATTTCTAGAATCTCAAAGACAGGAAAAATGTTTTTGTTGAAATTTCAATTTTTCAATTTTTTCTTAAAATAGTTCCTCAAATTTTTCAGAATTTACTTACAAACTGTAATCTTTTAGAAGATTCTAGAATTTCCCAAAAAATCTGCGAGTTTGAAATTCCAGTATGTTTTAGAATTTTCCATTTTTTAGAATCTGCAGAAAATTTTAGAGATTTTATGACCAAAAAAAGGAATAAGAATTTATGGAACTCGAAAAAATTGTATTTTTTGAGCTTCTCGCTCATTTCCATAATTTTTTTGGGCCTAAAAAATGACGCAAATCCATCCAATGGGTCTCACCACGAAAACGATCTTTCTCGAAACAAGAAAAAAGTAACCTATCCATGTACTTGTTCTATTCGAAAGTGAGCACACATAGGCTCTATTTCGAGTGGCAGAACAATAGGCAAGGTGTACTCAAGAGGTGGTTTTACGTAATAGATATTGGATTGGGATCAGGGTATAGGATGATATCATAGAACAGAATGTTGGCCTAGATAATGGGAAAAATCAGCCATGGAGATTTTTGGAGTTTTTAGGGTCAGATTAAGCTCAAAGGGGAGTTAAAATGAAAAACGTTAATTATATTTTTCGGAAATATTTTTTCAATTTTCCGGCTAAAGAGGGGTGGCCTAGAAAATAGGAAAACTCGGCCACGGAGTTTTTGGGGGTTCTGAGGGTCAAAAAGAAGGCTAAAATGGTTTTTAAAGTAGGAAAAAAGAAGAAGTGGCCTAGAAAATGGGAAAACTCGGCCACGGAGTTTTTAGGGTTTTATAGGGTCAAAAACCAAGGTAAATTAGGTTTTCGGGGTTAAAAAGGTCGAAAATCAAGATAAAATCGGTTTTTTGGCTCGAATTCTGCATTTCTCCGTTAGAAAACATTGGATTTCACTCAAGCAATAAGGGTAGTCGGGGGCATATAAAATAGATCAATCAATGGGAGATTTGAGAAAGAAACCGGTCAAAAAAAGCGCAAAAAATGAGTTTTAAGCACTCAAAAAAGGCAAAAAAGGTTAGGAATGAATTGAATATTTTACAGAAAACCAGAGTTAACGAACACAATCACTATTCCTATATATTGAGTTAAAGAGGGAGAATTCACAGAGACAAATTGATTTAATGGGGTTGTAGTGGGTGAAAAGAGACCAAAAATCAATTAAAACTTAAATTTAAATCATATCCGATGAGATGTCCGATGAAACCAGCTGCATTGTGACCTCCTGTTGATTTGGCAGAAGGGTTGGCTTACTGTAGAAGTGCGAGCAAGCGGAGGTGTTGTAGAGGTCTGCAGTGACCGATGGAGGCGTGCGGGAACGCGAATTGTAAGCGTGGTGGCTGAAAAAGAACTTTAAAAATGCGAAAAGCTAATGAAAGTCTACAAATTTCTGAAAAAAAAATTTTTTCAAAAAAAATCAGAATTTTGAGATTTTTCACTTTTAAATCGCTTGAAAATCTAGATAATCTATGAAAAAGCTTCAAAAATGCTTGAAAATCCACAACAATCGCTGAAAATCCGAAAATTTCAAAATTTTTCCTTTCAAATTCAAACCTCGCGCCAATAATCTGCTGGCCGCGTGGCTGGCAACCTAACATCCCAAACATCGTGTAGTCCTCTCGGACAAACGAATTAAAGTTATTTTTTGGGCAAAAATTTGAATTTCAGATCGTTTTTTATGGAATTTCGGGGAGTTTTCGAGATTTTTAGGTCAAAATATGAAAAAAAAAAACGTTTTTAATTCGTTTTTAACCTCGAAAACTGCCGAAAAACGGTTGAAAATCGATATTTCTCTCAAAAAGCTAGAAAACCACAAAAAACTCCATTTTTTCGCATAAAAACCATGTAAAAAGATCCATACCGTCTCCTCGACTTGCAACATTCGAACAAAACGACAGCGACGAGGAGGACGATGATGGCGGCAAGTGTGCAGACGAGCACAAACGATGCTCCGGGGTGGCTTCTGGAGAATTTGTGCAAGAAGATGTTGGTCTGGTCGTAGAGCGTCTGAGGATACACGTCTCCTGAAAAGAGGGATTTTAGATGAAACACGGCAAAAAATGGTCCTTTTATGGATTTTTAGTACAAAAAAATTGGGAAAAAAGGCGAAAATTTCAGCCTGAAATTTTTAAATTTGCATCATATTTCCATCTGCGTCTCCTTGAATCCCGATGTCCGAGAACTCACCATTGAATGGCTTATCCACATAGGTATCATTGTCATCGTCTCCAGTAGGAAGAATGTATGGAATCTCCTCCCGGACATCGTCTTCTGCAGCCAACTTGACGTCTTCTGACGTGGAATTTCCTGAAGACGTGGATTCAGAATTCTTCGAAGTCGTCAGCTTCACGTATTCTGAGGTGGTGTTCTTGACGTCAACGGATCCATAATTCTTCGGGGCTGTCAGCTTTTTTACAGCTTCTGAGGTAGAATTCTTCTCTAGCGCCTTCTGCCGCGTGGAATTTCCGATTTCCTGAGACTTCTTGAGAATCACAACTGGAGCTTCAGTGGTAGTGTTCTTAGCCTTCTGCCACTTGGAAATTGGGGCTTCTGAAGAAGACGCGACGTCTTCTGAATCCGGGGAATCTTGGTAATCTTCATCGTCATCAGGACCATCGGAATCCACATGATACATCATTTCGGTTGGCTCGACCAGCGGATCGCGGACGGGCAGCACGATTTTCGGAGCATCAGAATCGTCGGCGACTTTTGTTTCGATTTTTGGGTCGTTTTCAGAGCTGGAATGATGAATTTTCGGGGCTTTTGGGGGAGAAAAATGGGGGACATTGAGCGAAAAAAATGGTCAGAAAATGGACTGAAATCGTTAAAAATGAGCAAAAAATTGCGAAAAATCGCTAGAAAATGAGCTAAAATTGAGAAACACTGACAAAAATTGAGCAAAAAATGGTCAGAAAATAAGCTGAAACCGTCAAAAAATGGCGAAAATTTTTTTTCAATTTTCAGCGATTTGCAGGCCATTGTTTGGTATTTTTTAAGTGATTTTCCGACACATTTCCGGTCGTTTCAAGAGATTTTGAGGCAATTTTGAGGCAATTTTCAGACTATTATTACGCATTTTTAGGCATTTTCAGGGTGATTTTCAGACATATATCGGGTCATTTTTAGGCATTTTCAAGCATTTTTAGGCCATTTTAATTTTTTGTAATTTTCAGACATATTCCCATTTATGATTTCCCGTCATTTTTCAACGATTTTTCAACGAAAATTGAGCAAAAGTCAGCGACTATGGTCAGAAATCGTCAAAGAAAATCTAAAATCATCGAAAAATGAACTTAAATCATCGAAAAATAGTCAAAAAATCACTAAAAAGTTGTAATTTTCAGAAATTCTTTTTTTTTCATTTTTTGCTTCCGTTTTTGACGATTTTTTGTCATTTTTCAATGGACTTGTCTTACTTTTGGGTCGTTTTGGGTGGTGGAATGACGAAAATATAGGATTTGGAGCAAACAATGACGAAAATTGAGCAAAAAATATGCTCAGAAAATTCCAGAAAATGGTCAAAAAATCACAGAAAAAGCAAATTTTCTTGAGATTCTTTAGCTTGAATTTTTCGAAATTTCCGCTTTTTTGAAGCCAATTTTTCGATATTTCCCTTCAATTTTCGAAGATTTTCCGTCATATTTTTAACGAATTTCTCTCAAATTTCAGAAAATTTTCAGCGAAAATTGAGCAAAAAATGGCAAACATGGTCAGAAATGAGCTAGAATCGACGACAAATTAGCCCAAAAAAACAAGGAAATAAGCGTTTTCAGCTGAAAATCGCTCAGAAAATTACTTATTTTTTGAAATTTTCGCTTTAATTTTTGTAAAAAAAAATACGAGAATTGTGCCCAAATTATAAATTTTTCGGGGGTTTTTTTTTCAATTTTCAGCCCATTAATCAAGATTTTCGCCCTTTTTCAATGGATTTTCAGCGAATTTCAGCTTATTTTCAGCCAATTTTCAGCATTTTCCCACCTATCCGGATCCGCATCTGCTCCTCTCAAATCGATTTGCAGCTCCTCGTTTTTCGGAACAAGATCCTCTTCTCCAGTGATCACTACGGCTTTCATTGTGGCCATTGTGGTGTTTGGGCTGGAAAATCGACTTTTAACCGATATTAGGCTCAAAATACGCCCAAAAAGGCGATTTTTTAGATTTTTAGACCTTGGAGTCGTAGAAGACGTCGAATTATCAATAGCATTCTCCTCGGTAGTAGTGGCGACGGTTCTTCGGATTCTGGTGCTTCTGAAAATCGATTTTATACGAAAAAATGATTTTTTTACGGAAAAATATATTTTCAGGTCGAGGTTTTTGGCCGAAAAATCTAGATTTTGCGGCTCAAAATTTACATAAATTGTGATTTTTGGCCTAAAAACGAATTTTTACTCGATGTTTTGCTCTTCCAATTGACCAGTCTGCCAATAAATCGGCACTAGTGGTTTTCGAATTCCGGGAGCCGACTGAGTTGGGAGTATCAGAATGAGCGAGATCAGTAGGGTTATAAGACGAGTCATTTCCTGAAAATTTTTTGGAAAAGTGGACGAAAAATAGCAGAAAAACGGCCAAAAAATGATAATGGGTTGAAAAAATGGAGGTAATTGAGTCAAAATTCAGAACATATCATGAAAATTCATTGAAAAGTCCAGAAAATTAGAGAAAAATTCAAAAATTTTTCAAACTAATTTCCAATTTTTTCGATAAATTTGCCGAATTTTTACTGCAAATTCTAATAAAAAAATCATAATTTTCAGCTTCATTTTTCTTTTAAAAATCGCATATTTTAGGTTTTAAACCCAAAAAAGTTCTTTTTTAATTTTCAAATTCGCGGAAAATCGAAGAGACCACCCAGAAAAAACACGTGGCAAATGCAATTTGAAAATTGGCGCCGAGAAGCTCAAGGCGACAGTAACCCGAAATAAACCTGCGTATCTAAAATTTTTCGAAAATTGGGGGAAACTCGAATTCGAATTTTTCGCAGGAATTTTTCGGGAGGAAATTAGTGAAGTTCAGCGAATCGGTTGAGAATTTATTGAAGTTTGAAGAAAATTTCGAAAAAAAGGGATTTATTCGAAAAAATGAGAAAAATCGGGAAAATCCAGATAGTATTTTAGACTACGGTAGTTTTCGTTATGAGACCAGCGTTTTTTTTCGAAATGCTTCATTTTTAGGCTCAAATAACAGATATTCAACAGTCTCAATTGGCTAATATTCAAAAATCTGTCGCTTTCTCTTTTTCGAATTTCTCTCTCGCCAAGAACAGATGGTGACCAGCCACAAAAAAGGTAAAAGACAAGGAAAAAAAAACAAAATAACGCCTTCTTCAATGTTTGTTCTTACTCTGAGAGATAGGTGTCTGTGTGGAAAATGGGAAAAAATGTTGAAAAAAAAAGTTTTTTGTATGTTTAGGTGTGCTGAACATTTGATTCTCATTATGCTACCTATTGGAAAACAAAAGGGAAAAAAATGAGAAGAGATTTAGAGAATTAGAGACATTTTAAAATAGTTATGAGGATGATAAAGTTTAATTGGCAATAATGAAATTAAAAATAATGGAATTAGGGGAATTATTAGATGGAAAAAAAAGAGATTTTGGAATCGTTCTGATAAATTTAAAAGCAGAAAAATAGTTTTTTCATCACAACGATAAAACAATCTATTGGATCAAAAAGATTTATTCAAAAATTATGAAAATTTTGAAACTGAAATTTTTTAGTTTTTTTTTTGAAAAACTCATTTTTCTGAAATCAATTTTCTTGATTTTTTTTATCGGTTTTGGACAATTCTTTGACAGCATGTTCAAGAAAGAACAATCTGGAAAGTAATTATTACTTTATGGGTTACGGTAGTTTTCGTTCTGGGACCTTCAGTACTTCTTTTCGACTAAATTTACTAAAAAAAAATCAGTATCAACTTTGTCGTAATATTTTCCAGATGTTATTATACTACGATGTAGAATAAGTTTTAAAATTTTTCAAAAATTATATCTGAAAGTTTTATAAATCTAGATGAATTTCGAATCTGCAAAATTTTTAAAAACTTGGCCTTTCTAATTTATAAAATTGAGCCAATTTATCTCGGTTCCTTCGTAAGGTATCAAAAAATGGTCAACTGATAAAATATTTTTGATAATCGACTAAATTTACCAATTTTTTTTCAAAAAAAAACTTACAGTTTCAACTTTGTCATAATGTTTTCCAGAATTTATAACATTCTGATACACGACCTTAACATATATTTTTTAGAAAAAAATTTTATTTTAATTTTGGAAAATGTATGAATCTATATGAATTTCACCTTCTTTAGATACACAAAAACCTTGAAAAAACGTTTTGAAAGTTTTAAAAATATAAAATGCTTGTGATATTATGTTTTTGGAAAACTTGATTTACCGTAACAACTCTAACAGAATGATCCCCCTAATTTCCAGATTTGAGCCAATTTATTTCGCTTTTTGTTAGAGTTCTTATGGCAGATTCTTCTATTGTCAAGTTTCAGTTGAAAATTTTCAAATGAATTCCAGATTAACAGAAAATTTGAAATTCCCAAGATTTTGGGGCTTTTTGAGATGTTTTAAACATTTTTCCAGGCCCACCGACTTTTTCTTAAAGAAATCATTTTTCTGTTTCAGATTGAAATGAAATGTGCTGCTGAATTAAAATCTTTTCCCTGATTTTTTGAATTTTGAAATTGTCTACGAAATTCAGAATTTTGATTTTTCCATTTTTGTTTTCTGGGAGATTTCAATTGTTTTCTGGGAGATTTCAACACTTCCAGTTCCGAAATTTCAAAAAAACTTCTAGAATTTTTTCCGTTTCAGATTGCAAACAATTTTTGAAACGTTTCTAATGGACTCTGCTTTGAAATTGACCTATTTTCGCTAATTTCTCTTACATTTGAAATTTAAAATTGTTTTAAAAATCCAAGATTTTGATTTTCTGAATTCAGTTTTTGGTCATTTAGTAATTTCTTCATTTTACTGGCAAATCTTCATTTCCCCGTTTTCCATCTTTTCCCATTTTTAGACCTAAAAAAGTCTCGATCTTGTGTTACGTCATATAGATCATATAATCTCCTCAAAGAAAACTATTCTTGGAGAAAATACCATTTGATTAGGCCACCTTCCCACTTTTTGATCTCCCAAATGCAGAATACATGACCCCCAAAGCCGACTCCACATATAATCCCTTTGAACTTAAGTAATCATCCAAAAAATTAATTACAGTGTCTCCTGTCCCCAATGTTTGTTGATCCAATGAAGCTGTTGCATAACGCTGAGCAATCTCCTTAACCTTTTCAAACAGACCGCCCGTCTATACTGACCCGGTCATTATTGCTCATCCTATCAAATACCATAGCGGCTCCCTTTTAGGCTATCAAATAACAAGGAGATCTTCATAAAAAGAATACCTGCCAGGTGGTGTCTTGTCTTCCCTTTTGTTGACATTATTCCTTTCGGAAGCTATGGAATTCCTATGAGGACCAGGTGTCAGAAAAAAAGGTGACAAAGAGCAAATTGGTCTTCTTGTTCCTTCTTTTGATGGAGAGCCGTGACCCCGAAAACGATTAAGAAACGGAGAAGCAAAAGTTTGCACCATGGGAGGTCTAATTATAGCTTGTATGGTCGGGCTTGTAAGCCGAGAAAACAATAGGTCCTAGCCTTAAATGAAAATATGTCATTTAGATGTTCTTAAGAATTTTCCAATTGAAATTTGAAATTACTGTAGAAGTTTCGGATTCGGTGAAAATAGCCATTTAATACGTGCACTTTGAGCTCAATTATCTCAGCTCCTGTGATAGATATAAAAATTTGTCAACTGATAAAATATTGATGACAAGACGATAAATAAATTATCAGTTGATCATTTTTCGATATCTCTTATTAAAAGCGAGATAATTGAGCTCAAAGTTGAAAGCTTGGACTAAAGCTCATAAGCTAAGAAAGTGTAAAAATCTTCCCGTTTCTCGTTTTTCAATTTTAGATGGAAAACATTCAATTGTTGTTAAGACAAATCTTTTTTTGTAAATTGATATGTATGACATATAAATATTTTTAGGAATTTTCAAGAAAATGTTTGAAAATACTGTAGAAATTTCGGATTTTGGGAAAATTGCAGTCCTACACGTGCGCTTTGAGCTCAATTATCTTGATTCCTAAGAGACCTATCAAAAATATGTCAACTAATGGAATGTTTATCACATTATCAGTAACATTTGTCAGTCTACCATTTTTTGATACACTCATAGGAAGCGAGATAATTGAGCTCAAAGTTAACAGTTAGAATGGTCAGAGCTAAAAGGGTCAGAAGGTGTTTATTTTGGTGTCAAGCGGTTTATCTCATTTAAATGGATTTGTACGAAAAAGTTTTCAACTACAAAATTGAAGCTCTATTTTTGTTTATTATAGTCTGAAATTTTCAGACAAATTGAAAACTTCCAAAGTACTTTTTCAGGACTTCAAATTTTGAAATTTTCCATTAAAAATAGGCAGTATTAATAAACAGCATTAATAAACTTTTGGCGGATACTGTTTCCTCAGGAATTCTAAAAAATTCCCGTTTCTTGTCGCTCACTTTTAGACGAAAATTTTCAATTTTCGTTGGTCACGATTTTGTATGTTGAAAATGCATTTTCGATAATCTTAGGAATTTCAAGGTTTTTTTAATCAAGGTCCCTTACCCCTAAAATTTGCCCATTTTGAAAAAAGGTCCCTATCCTCCCCGGCTTCCCCCTCTAAGGATGTCTACACATATTTGTCGGTGTACTTGACCAAAAATTAATTGACCCATCCCTCCTCTTTACCCTGCAAGTCAAATCATAAGTACCCTGGCATCTCCAACTCAAGCTGTTTTTGTTGCACCAACAAAAGCATAAGTGGGGGTCCCTTAACAGATGGTATCTCTGCTCTTCATGTCTTTTGATCCATATGACAAGTACTTCCTTTTTATCATCCCCCGCCATTGGGTCTCTGATTACTATCCTAATATTAGCAGGGCATTAATTATCTCGATCCCCAGAAGAGATATAAAAAACTGGTCAACTGATAATTTCTTTATCATAATTTGAACTATATTTTATAAGTTGACAATTTTTTGATATCTGTCACAGGAAGTGAGAAAAATCGGCTTGAAGTTAGAGACTTCATAGAGCCGCCACTGATTCGTCGCAGCCAAACTTTAAACCAATGTATCTAACTTCCTGCGATAAAAATCAAAAAGTGGTTAACTAACGAAATGTGTATCACATTATTAGTAACATTTTATCAGTTAACAATTTTCGGACATCTGTTACACGGACCGAGATAAATCGGCTTGAAGTTAAAGTCCCCCGAGCCGCCAATAGGTAGCCACTGATCTGTCGCAGCTAAACTTTGAGCTCAATTATCTCGGTTCTTTGAAAGATATCAAAAATCGTAAACTGATAAATCATTCATCATAATATCACTAATGGTTTTATCAGTTCACAATTTTGACACCTTTCACAGAAACCGAGATACATTGGATTGAAGTTAGGGTCTTCGTAGAGTCGCCAATAGGGTGCCACTGATTCGACACTTTGAGCTCATGTATCTCGTTTTCTGTAAGATATATAAAAAAGTCGTCAATTGACAAAATGTTTCTCACATTATCAGTAACATTTTATCAGTTGACACATTTTGATATATCTTATAGGAACCGAAATAAATAGGCGCAATGTTATGGGCCCCCGATAAACACAGTTTTTGCGATTCGACCTTTTTTCTCAACCAAAAATTCCAGGTCCCCAATCTACTAATGGTCTCTATTGATAAATCTCTAATGGAATGCCCCCGCCGGGAACTTCCGACGGAAATGTCCAAGTTCCCATGTCCATTACCACCTTTAGTCACTCTTAAGCACCGGAAGGGCATAAAGGGGGGAGGGTGTCCTTGTCGGTGGTGGCCCCCACCGATTATTAATCCGGTGTGTAGATCTAAAAGACGGTGGTCGGCGGTAAGAAGTTCCCATAGACGTCAAACGATGCGCATCGAATAGGATTGGAAGTGTGTTTGTGTGGTGACCCAAATCGAATAGTTCAAAAGGCATGAGAACCACCTAGTTGAAAAAAGTCTACTTTGATTTTCTTATTTGGACTACAATCGCCCTGTGATGACAATTATCTCGGTTCCTATACAAGATATCAAAAATTGGTCAACTGATAAAATGTATGTCATAATATCATCAACATTTTTGTAGTTGGTAGATTTTTTATATCTCTTACAGGAATTGAGATAATTGAGGTTGAAGAATGAATGATGGTAAAAACTGATAGTGAGACATAAAATTGCATTATCACATTTGAATTATTTTCCGAGTTCAGGTTTTGAACCAAATGTTCGGGTCGTTATACAAAACTACAAACTTTCCCTTTAAAATTCGGAAAAAACGCGACATTTGAAAAAATTATGCACAAGATTTATTATCTAGCTTGAATAGTTAAATCAAAGATTTGTAATAGTTGAAACGGTAATTGTTCAAATCTTTCTATTTTTCGCTGACAATATACAGTACCGGTTAATAGCATATGCAAAAACGTAGTTTTTATTAAGTCTCCTTATTAGCCGGAATTCGAACAAAACACTCGAAAAAACTAGTGTCTTTCAGAAATCGGCGAACAGCTGAAAAACCAGAAAAAATTTTCAAAACTCTGTGAGTGCAAAGTTTTCAATCTTGGTCTGTTTTATACTCTACGAAGTTTTAAAAGTTATTCGAAACTTGACAGCCGAGATTCAGACCCCTGAAAATGGCCAAAAATCAACTGAAAAATTTGATTTTTCGTGTATCTTATGGAACGGTACTGTATATTTTTGCAATAATAATTTTTTTTATTTTTCAATTAATTTTCATGAAATTCGCCGAAAACCTTGCTTATTCTATTTGTATCATTTTATATTAAACCATACACCGAAAACATCGTTGAATCAATTAGTTAAGCTAAAGATTCGTGGTAGCTGAAACGGAAACATTTTTTGAAATCTTTTGATTTCCGCTTATAGGAGGCTATGGACATTGTTGAAATTCATTTAACATTAGACGTTTTTCGAGTCCAAAACTATTGAATGCCATTGGGAACTGGATAGATTCTTAAAGGAGGCCAGACACGAAAGTCTACGGGGTTTTCTCGGGGCGAGATCATGTATTCTGACGGAAAATCGTGCGATTGCGACCAATGCGCGCTACTTGACGAGCATTTATTTTTTTTAGAATACACTAGATTTCTTCACTGTTTGGCACTTATTCTTTTTCTCGTTATTCGACCATTTTAGGATGTCGCCGCATGAAAACAAAAAAAAAACGAAAACGCACATATAGGAGTCGAACCCGCGATTCACGACTGATAGACAAGCGCGCTCACCTTTACACCACACAGCGCTTGTCGGCTTCTGCCTCTAAAACATTTATGAAACGAGGAGTGGGCGCCGCTTGGAAGAACGGTCGCGTTCTCGCTTGTACAGTAACAGGGAGTTATGGTTTTGTGTCCATTGTTATTTTCTGACTGTATTGTGGCATATATCAAAAAAATAGAATTTTGAAAATACTCATGTCTGGCCTCCTTTAACGAAGTTCAAGAATAATCAAGAAGTACCAATCAAAACTTCTGAACTTTTTTACGACATGGTGACACAGAAAATGTTTGGCAACATCATCGTTTTATGTCCTTTTAAAATCCTTGAAATTGACTTTTCCAAATCAGCAATAACATTACATAAATCATTGGAATGTGACTTTAACTTTTAAACTATATAGAATCCGTAATCTCCAATATCTCTTTAATTCCTTTCACTGTTCTTTTCTAGAGACATATCTTTTTGTAATTTCTATATCACCCCTTCTTCACCTACTCAAACCTTCGAGTTTCAATTATACAAACAATGCGCCTTTAAAGATTGCCACGTGGATTCGGGTCGCACTTATTGTTCCTCAAAAATCCAAAAACCCAATGGTTGTTAGGTGATAATCTTATCTTCCTTTCTTTAGATTTTTCATTGTTACAGGGTTTCGGACTTTTTGCGGTTTCAGGGACAAAGCAAATTTGGTTGATGTGTTTGAGCAGTGATATGAGCGGGTTCTCTTTTTTAAAAGTTGTGACATAAGTTTCTGGAACTTTCTTGGAAAATTGGAAATTTTTTCGCGGTTTCAGAGATAAAATAAATACACTGAATGTGTTTGAGCCGGATTGCACACTTGTTATATCTTCGAAAGTATTGAAATAAGATTCTGGAACCTACTAGGCTTCCCGGTTTCCTTCACTGATCCCCAATTTCTTATTTGAGGTAAACTACTCCTCGTTTCTTCCCCGGAGCCCTCCAACCGCCTGTGGCTCTCATGACCTGTATGTCTTCCGTATAATTATGTCAGTTTTTTGATGAGATGCCCGGGAAAGGACCACGAGCCACAATTCTCACGCTGATTGGAAACGGGAAACTTGCTAATTAGCTAGAAAATGCGCGAAGAATAATTGTTATGGGAAAAGAAAACCTAGATTTCTGTATATTTAGATGTTTCTGCTCTACTGTGGGAATTCCGGAATTTGGGATGCAATGGGATAAATTGGTTGAGTAGAGTTGTATCTTTTGGGTCCGGCATACTGTAGCATTTTTTGTCCGTGATACTGTAGGTGTTTTTAGGTTCGGCGTACTGTAGGCGATGGTATGGACACAAGGAAGAGGGAAAACATACTAAATGTCCTGCTTGAGATTGACTCCTTCAATTGGGAAGCTTAATATTACAATTTTGTTTAAGGCACTTTCAAGGCAATAAAATTGAAGGCCTTGGTGTCCTATAAGTAGACTACGGTAGTTCAGCCATACTCTAATACGAATTTCGGCTGCTTCCAGACCTCTAGGGGTTTCAGACTTCCAAGTTTTTTGGTATTCTATACTCCCGATCCCTAACTAAACCCATCCAATTCCTATAGCATACTTTTTACCGCACCCTCTCCCCATCAAACAAATCCGCTGCCCCTCAATTATGTACACCGCCGCCATATATAGTCGATTCTATAGAATCTACAATCATCTATTGGGTCTATTGAGTCGATTGGGGATGCGCGAAATTACGGTCATCGGAAGAGGTACTTTTTTCTGCCGAAAACTATCCTTTCGGCAAGTAAGGGTCATTCATCACACTTCGTTCGGCGTTTTTTTTGGTGGGAGTATGTAATTACAGTATGTCTATCTTGGTGGGACCTACCGTAGGATGTAGATGTTAAAATTTAGACGGATTTAGAAGCTAGATTCTACAGTAATCGAAGATCCTACAGGATAGGCCAAATTTTTATTAAATTCACCTATTGTATAAAGAGCTTAATTATCTTGGTTTTATTTGAAAGATATCAAAAATTGGTCAACTGATAAAATGTTTCTTATATTATCAGCAATATTTTACCTGTTGACATATTTTTGATATTTTTCATGGCAACCAAGATAAGTGAGCTTAAAGTTTGGCTGCGAGGGATCAGTGGCGGCTCTAAGGAGACCCTAACTTCAAGACGATATTTCTCATTTCCTGTGAAAGATATCAAAAAGTGATCAACTAATAAAATGTTCATCATAATATCACCAACATTTTATCAATTTATAGATGTTTGATATATTTTGTAAGGACCGAGATAATTGAGTTCAAAGTGTGCAATAGAGCATCCGCCAATAGCCCGCCAGTGATCCGTTAAGCTATTCCTATTTTTAAGATCTATGTGTATAAAGTTTTTATTTTTTGTCTTCATCAATATTCATCTTTCCAAAAATTAGAAAGCTAAACTTCCCTTCAAAATTTTCCATCTCAAAATCTAATATCTAATATCTTATTCCCACTGATTTCCTCCACAAATTCTTCTTCTCTACACCCCATTGAATATCAGTAGTCCTTCCGAGAAGGACACCTGCTGGTTCTCTCAGTTTCCCACATCTTTTCCCCCGCCAACTGCTATTGCCCTTTTTCATACAGATTTCTATTGTATGTGCGTCTTTTCCCACACGGTTTTTTCTGTGTGCACCTGCGGAATTGAAAAGTATGAGAAACGATTTGGAAACAAGGCCCATGGGAACTACTCACAGTTGGAAGTCTGTAGATTTGGAATTTTGGAAACTTCTAAATCTAGATATCGATTTTCAGAGATTTTGAAGTTTCGATTTAGATGGATTTTTAGAAACTTTGCAATGGAGTAGTTAAAACGATGCCTGTTAGAGCTTAACTATCTCAGTAACTGATAATGCTATTAAAGAAGTCTAGAGTTCAGACGGTGCCACTTTAACCTCAATTATCTCTGTAACCAAAAACTATATCAAAAAGTTGTCAACTAACAAAATGCACAAAATTTTATGACCTACATTTTTGTTGTTAACAAATTTTTGATATAATTTACAGGAATTGAGATAACTGCGCTCAAATTTCGGCTGAGACGGATCAGTGGCCGGCTATTGGTAGCTCTATTTAACTCAAGTTATCTCGGTTCCTGTTGAAGATATCAAAAACTTGTTAACTGATAAAATGTTACTGATAAATTGATAAACATTTTATCAGTTGACCAATGTTTGATATCTTTCATAGGAACCGAGATATGTAGGTTTAAACTGTTTGGTAAATTTTTCTAATACCCCAAATTCAACATATCAAACATACAAAAAATAATTCCAATAAAAGAGAATGTGAAACAGTAAAAAAGTTTTAAAATTGGTTTCAAGTCTTCTTATTCCGAAAAAAGAGAATGAATTCATATAAAACCCATTAAAAACGAAATGAAAACATTTATTCATAATTAATTTATTATGGGGAAAATCCTGAAAATCCGGTTGTATATGAAGATTTGCTGTAATTGGAAAATTATGGGTTGTAAATCTAACAGAGAAGAGAAAAGCAGGGAAGCGGAAAATGTAGAAATTGGGATTTTCGAAAAAAATTTTTTTACTATTTCAGATTTTTCAAATTGCCTTGTCACGTTTTCCTAAAAGTTGTTCTCTCTTTTATCTGTAGTATTGCCATACTGTCGAACTCGCGGTTATACGTGCTTTCAAGCTCAAATACCAAGTTTCTTTCAAAAGATATCAAAAAGTGGTCAACTGATAAAATGTTTATCATAGTATCAACAACATTTTATCAGTTGACACACTTTTGATATCTCTCATATCAACCGAGATAATTGAGCTCAAAGCGCACGTAAAGGGCTATTCCAGCATTACGAAAGAGTTCAATTTTTTCGAAAAAACCAGAATTTGCATCAGTCATGCGAATTTTGTTAATTCCCTGAAAAAAAATTCATCTCCCTTCCTACAGTATCCCATACCGGAAGTACTTGAGGTCACCCCTATTAAACTTAATATTTGCCAACTTTTATTTCGTCACAGTGCTTATTGTGCCAACATAGAGTACCATATTACCCCTAATCCCACCAACCAATTGTGACGTAATTTTAATGTATATTCAGGTACAAGTGCTCTCTCTGCTCAATCTATCAATTTTTTCTCCGTGATTTGCATATATAATGCCCAATATAATGCTTCAATCACGTAATAATGTCTATCCACAGGGGGCGAAGACACTCATCCAAGTGACATATTATTCGATTTGACAGCTAGTTCGATGGGGTGTGTGTATATGGATATGTATTGGAGTCGTGCTGAGAGTTGAAGAGCCAAGAAGCACACGTGTGTGGTGGCTCTTGGGTAATAATCAAGTTGATTTATCGTATGTAAATATTTCATGGCATAAGTGTGTACAGGAAAATTACGTAAATGCGATGTATTTTTCTAGAGGTTCCAGTGGGTCTTAAAGTAAAATTGCCTAACTTTAAGCCACTTTTTTCTTGGTTCCTTCAGATGATATCAAAAAAAGATAAAATGATAAATTGTTTATCATACCGTCAGCAATATTTTATCAGTTGACAAACTGTTTCTATCTAATACGAGAAAGGATAAAAAATGGCTTGAATAGACAAGCGCCACCCATAGCCCACCAGTGATCCGTCAAAACTTTGAGCTCAATTATGTCGGTTACTGTAACAGATATCAAAAAGTTGTCAACTGACAAAATGTTTATAGCATTATCAGTAACATTTTATCAGTTGACAACTTTTTTTATCACCGATATGAAGCGAGATAATTGAGCTCAAAGTGTACATATACATTATCGTTTTACAGCCGAGCTCCAGGCTCCTGAAAACGGTCAAAGTCAACTGAAAACACGTATTAGTATGATATATTGACCGTTACTGTAGGTGGGCTTCTATTAGAGTGTTACTGCATTGTAAATCCCCATTTTTTTGTGAAAACTTTTTACTGAAAAAGACAAATCTCTCACATGAATCTCTCCCTGTGTGTGACCTTTCCATTCTGTATCCCCCATCAAACTTTTTTTCTGGCTTTCCTTTGTCTTGGATGTCCCTGACTTTTCCTAATTAGCCGTACACTACACATTCTCCACAATTAGTACTGTACATTACGAACCACCACACGTGTTGTCAGAATCCCCAGCCAACCGGAACAACCGTATACTGTGACGCAACCGGAAGACATGCTCCATTAACACTGAACAAGGGTAATGAACAAACGTATGTCACCAGAGAGAGGAAGTACAGTACTTGCACATCTAACCCAAATTTGTTATACGCAAGTACTTGTAAAGTGATCCACTTGTCGGGCGTATGGACCCCATAGTCAAAGAAGCTTCTGCTCTTTGAGAGCAACACGGCTGGCGGAGCTGCTCGAAAACTGCCACATGGCACCCACATATGATGAACAGTTGTCAGCAGCAACAGGGGCGCGACATGTGTGAGCCAGAAGTTCCATTTTGTGTAGCTCGCCGCGAGCATTTACTAGATGAGCAATAGATGCAAAAAATTGAGAATTTTGTATTACTTGCATCATATCTAGCCTCTTTTCAACCATCCGGACCTTGCAAAAGTGTGCAATTGAATAAAAAACCATAAAGAACAGCAAAATAATGCTAGATAAAAAAGCAAAAAGGAGTTGCCCACTGCTGGAATCGAACCAGCGTCGCCACGGCCACAACGTGGAGTACTAACCACTATACTAAGTGGGCCGAGAATGCGAGAGGCGAATGGCGTATAAGAAGGGCGCGACTGTCGGCGGCAGAAGGAGCAGGGGAGAGATGATAAGAGGGTGCTGAAAGTGTGTGTTGTAGGTTTTTTGGAGGTTTGCTGGAGTTAGTTTATCATACACAGAGGCGATTTTTATCAAATTTTGGAGCGGTTTTGGCGTTTTAGAAGCTTTAAACCTGTCAATTTCACTTTTAAACAAATATTTTACTTTTTTTCGATTTCCTTCTACATTTATCTCTTTAAACAGTCTTCTCGCTTCATTTCATTCAATCTTGTCCTAATATTTGACCTTTTTCTTCATTCACTTCCCCTCCCTCCGAAGTATCTCTTCTCAAACAGATTATGGCTCTTATCTTCCGAAAATCTCCGTATATACCCCTTTTTCTCTGACCACTCTCCACTGACTCCCTAATTACTAGGTGTCATCATTGGATGACCTATCATTTAGTAGTGTACTTCTCCACTGGTCCTATAAATCACCTTAAAGTTACTCAAGATCTCCTAGAATGGCTGGATACGGTAGAAATAGACACACCCAGATGGAAATATGGCCTAGGTAATATAAAACCTCTTTCTCAGTAATCTTGGCCAATTGGTTCTTCTTCATTCACAAAAGAAATTTGGAGGAAGAAGGGGAGAACTGAATAATTGATGAGGGAAGAAAAAGAGGAAGACCTCCTCGACGATGTTGCGAAGAATATGCTAATTTTAGGGCGATTACTAGTGGGTTTTAAACTTGAGTACTGACCTGAATACACCTTAATTCCCCATTAAATTCGTCTAAAAGGTCAGTACTAGTCGTTAAAAAAAGCGAAAAAAGAGACTGATCTCGGGCGGGCTCGAACCACCGACCTTCTGTGTGTTAGACAGATGTGATAACCACTACACCACGAGACCACCGAAAAGGAGAGAGGCGCGGGGAGTATAAGAAGGGAGAGAGAGTTGGTCGGCGCCGGGAGAGAGAGGGAGAGAGTGCGAGGGGTGAATAATGGGAAAAAAAGAAACAAGAGAATTTTCAATTTTTCTCTAATGCTTATTTTCGTTGGATTTTTCGTTTCCTAGGGGTTTCCGACCCCATTTTCTTCGATTTTTCATTCTTTGTCAGCCTATTTTTAGTCATTTTTCATCCACTTTGTGCCCTTCAAAGGTGCCAACCAGTTGCCTCTTACTCTCTCTTTTCTTTGACTCCGCCCACCATCCGCCACACCCCTTGTGTCCTCCCTCCCGCTCGTGTCTCCTCCTTACTACCCCCTCCCATACATTCTCGTATTCAGTTTCTCCCCACGTCTCATCCTTTTCCAAATTCCTCCAAACCCGACTACTAAAAATGGCCCCATCACCAAAACTAGGACCAAAACGCATTCAGAATATTTCTGCCGCTTCGTGCTCGGTTAAAAAAGCTCAAGGTAAGAATTTAGTTCGTCTTTTAAGGCTATTTTTTAGCTCTTTCAATTATATCTCTTAACTAAATTCTAAATTTTTTCAGCCCCTTCCACATCCAACCAACAGTTACTAAATGGCCAGGAACGTGTGGAGCTTAAAAAGCTGGAAAAGATGCTCCCGGTGAGCCCAAAAAACTGCGATCCAGCTGAAGTCGTTCTTCGTGCCGCCTCTTATATCGACCAATTGGTTGCTACCGTTCAAGCTAGAGTGAAAAATGGAACACTTCCGATTGGTAAGACTTTATTCTTTCGTTTAAAATCATTACACATAGAAAAAAATATAAAAAGAAAAAAAAGGTTCTGGAGGTATGGGGAATTGAACCCCAGCCCTCTCCCATGCTAAGGGAGCGCTCTACCACTGAGCTATACCCCCGCACATGGGAGACGAGGTAGAAGTCGGTGAGGAAGCGAGGGAAGGCAAGGGCGCGGCGACCACCGATGCGTCCAGAAAGAAAGAAGCTAGGTAGTGTAGTGCAATTACGCTCCATTGAGAATTTCGCCTTTTTTGCTGTGTTTCGCTTCAAAAAAAAGCTTTTAGGCTCATTTTTCTTGTGGATTTCATCCCTAAACCTTCTTCTAAAAGATAAAAAAATAAGTAAATTTTCTAACCAATTTATTATTCCAGAAGCCCTCAACTCCCTCCCACCTCAATACTCCACTTCAGTGAAGTCTTCAATGGCCCGGCGGACAGCTACAAGCACCAAAAAGGCAAAGAGATCAATGGAAAAGAAGCGATAAACCTTTAATCTATTTTTTCCTCCTCCTTCAAACCAAGCCTCTGTGATCCTTTAATTTTTTTTTGATTTAGTTACGGGTTCTTTTTCCAAATATATGAATAGATTTTTTCTTCTCTTCTACAGTACTCTATGTTTGACCTACTTGTTAGTAAGAGTGTGAGAATGTTTGTTTGCAAACACTAAAATCTCCCGCAGAGTGAAAGGACCACATACAATTGGTCATATCGAGACAAATACAGAAAAAGTGTATGTGTCAGGTGTCACTATTTCTGCCTCTTGGGTCCTCCGGTCCAATGGTTTACAAAATTCTGTGAAGGGACAGTTGTCGATTGGACAAGTGTTCTCTCTGACAAATGGTCCGCGCAACTTTTTTCTTTTTCTTTCCATTTCTTAAGAATTCAGGAATCGAAAAAGAAACGACGACATTAATCTTCGTCTTGACGCGTAGAAGACATCACAATTATCGGCTGAACAGGTTTCCTATTCCTATTCGCAACTTGTCAATCCCCCCCCCCCCCCCCCCCCACAATTTGTATTTAAAAGTTTTGAGAAATTTATGAGAAATTCATGGGAAGACCAAAAATAGCATTTAGAACAAATCAAAAAAAATAACCAAAAAGAAAAAAAAGGTTCTGGAGGTATGGGGAATTGAACCCCAGCCCTCTCCCATGCTAAGGGAGCGCTCTACCACTGAGCTATACCCCCGAACGAGGAGAAGCGGCGCGGTGGGCAATTATAAGGCAGAGGGCTTTGAGACTTTGAAAGTGATAAGAAGTGAAAAAGAGGAAGTTTCTAAAACTTCGGGTGGAGTATGGTAAGCTCGCTCTAATGCTAAAAATCTCAAATTTAGATAATTTTTGCGGTTAGAAGAGTTTTTTTGCTACTTTTAGAGTGGAATTTGTCTTTCCCAACTATTTTAGTATTCTTTTTGGGCACTTTGAGCAATTTTTCATTCATTCTAAGCTACTTTTCATCGGCATTTCCACAAAAGCAGGCGTTGTCACTAATATCCATCACTCCTGACCCAAATTTTCTGCCCCCTTTCGGCCTCTCTTTCACACAAACATGAAATAAAAACGTTCTTCATATAGGAAGACCTTGAAACTGGAGAAATTTTTTGATTGGATTATATATATACCCGAACACTCGATTGTCGGCTTTCTATATGCCTACCGTTTGTCGGTATTTGTAATTTTTTTCGTCTTCATTGGATTCTTTTTCGGCGCCACCACCGGTTCAAGGTGAAACTAATAGGGTAATCGTGACAGATGGCTGACGACACGACTGTAAAGGAATACGGTAGGTGGAAATCTGGACAAACGGGTTTATGGATGGAATATGCTTGGAATGTTCCTTTTGTTCTATCTATTCACGTGTTATGTTTATATGACCTAACGAGGCTTTTTCTTGTTCCACTTGCCGCCTTTTACGGTAGCGCGTACAAACGCAACACCCCCTATGAAAACATTACGCAACTCATCTTTACTTTTAAAGGGACAGGGGTAACCAAAATATTTATGTCCGTCTTGCGCCAGCTCTTCTCATCTTTCCCGACCCATTTACAACCATTAAAGGGCTTGCGCAAGAAGCTTGGAGAAGTGATGCCGAGAGATGCTTATCGTAACCAACCAAAATATTGGTCATGGAGACCAATTAAACCAAGAAAAATTAAGCAAAGAAGAAGCAAAAAGATTCTGGAGGTATGGGGAATTGAACCCCAGCCCTCTCCCATGCTAAGGGAGCGCTCTACCACTGAGCTATACCCCGCACGAGGAGAAGCGGCGCGGTGGGAAATTAAAAGACAAAGGGTTCTGAGACTTTGAGAGTGATAAGAAGCGAAGAAGAGGAAGGTTCTGAAGGTTCAGTTGGAGTTTGGCAAGCTCGCTCTAATGCAAAAAATCTCGAATCTGGTCAATTTTTGGGGTTTAAAAGGGTTTTTCGCTTTTTTAAAATATGCTCGAGTTTCAAGATTTCAGAAACTCCCAAAAACTTCTGTTTAAAGTATATATGCTCTTATGACAAAAGTCAATGTACACTAGGCTGAATTTTGTGTTTCATCTGCAATAAAATCTATTTGAACTGGATTTTTAAGAAGTTTTGAAAATTCAATTTTTCGATTTTTTTTTTCAGTTTCACCAATTTATAACTTCATAATAATTAGTGGTAAAAAGATAAAAAGCTGATTCATAAAATTTGAAAAATTAATAATGAAACGCTGTGTTAACAATTCTAAACTCCCCAGTATTTCCTCTAATAGAAGCCAAGCCAACCTGTCAATTTTAAGCTCAATTATCTCGATTTCTCTGATAGATATGAAAAAGTTGTCAACTGATAAATTGTTTATCATGATATCACCAACATTTTATTAATTGACAGATTTGTGTTATCTTTCACAGGAACAGAGATAATTGAGCTCAAAGTTGATGCTCCGAGTGGGCTGTACAAATTTCAATTGAGCGCACTTTGAAATATCCCCGGACTCCCAGTTTGCCTCATTTCCACATTTACATAATAGACACGACACTAATTATTCAGTTGCAACAATTTGCCGTTTCCTCTCTTTTTCGGCTTCTCCTCCTCCCCAGAATTTCGGCCGCCAACAAAGAAAATGTTGCATCCCTCTGGGATACCACTAAAATGGGGGCCGTTAATAAACAATGGGGAAATGCGGTAATCGAGCGGGGGGCCACCTGCCAAAATGAAAGGCGGCAAATTCGACATGTTTCCGTTTCTCTTGTGGCGTTGTCGGGTCTCATGGGCGGTATAATAACAAATCGTTTATTCACACCTGCAATCTAGATTTAACGGCCTTTCTACGGCGGCAAATTTAATAGATATGTTTCGGGAGTTTCTTTGAAAATGGAAAAATAGAATGGATAGGATTTTGGCGGCAAAAAAGCGGTTTCAAAATTATCAGAACTAAAATTCCATAGTTTTTGAGTGTTTTTGAATGCATAGACACCGAAGCCAATTTATCTCATCTCCCGTGAAAGATATCAAAAAGTAACCAAAAATAAAATGTTTTTCACGTTATCAGTAGCATTTTGTTTCTTGACAACTTTTTGATATCTAACGCAGATAATTCAGCTTAAAGTTTGGTTCCGACTGGTCAGTGACGGCCTATTGGCGGCTCTATGAGGATCCTAACTTCAAGTCGAGTTTTCTCGTTTCCTATGATAGCTATCTAGAAGTAGTCAACTAGTAAAATATTTATCACATTATCAATAACATTTTATCAGTGAACAACTTTTTGATCCCTTTAACTGGAACCAAGACAAACAAGCACAAAGTTTGGCTCCAACTGGCCAGTGACGGCCTATTGGCGGCTCTAAAGAAACCCTAACTTCAAGCCGAGTTTTCTAACTTTCTGTGATAGATGTCAAAAAGAGATCAATTGAAAAAATTTTTATCAAATTATCAGTAACATTTTATCAATTGACCACGTTTTGATGTCTCTCACAGAAAATGAGATAAATGAGGTCAAAGTGGAAGCATGAGAGTGGTGCGGCCTCAGACGGTATACGGTAAGCTTAGAGCTCCGGTACAAAGCTAGCTAAACAAAAATGTGACATTTTAAACAGCACAAACAAAAATTAATATATAAATTTGGTAAATTTTTTCACTGTTTCAAAAAGTTGATTTTTAAAAATTATCTAAATTATTGTATTGAACGCCCAATAACACCTGATAAAACAATAGGATTGATCGGTCATACATACTTTTTTTGGAATTTCTAAAACTTACCCCATTATTTTTTTACTCCAAACATTGCCGAAAATTGCCGCATACTGTAGATTACGTATACCCAACCAAGTTGATTGACACTTCAAAGAAGATTTCACCGAAATTCTCTGATAATTATCTCTTTTTCATCACTTTTTCCTCGCCTTTTAACCTGACTGATGAGTACCACCATATGTTTGAGATGCGTATAGAGTATTTAATTACTGTATCTATAATACCTGCACATCTAACACAAAGTTTACATTAATACTCTTCAAAGTATACATTACACAATGACCTGGATAAGATAAACAAATCTTGTCTACTCCCTTTTCACCTGATCCATTTTTGTTATTGTCTTCTGGTCCTGAGAACTAGATAAAAATCAAGAGGTGACCTAATAAATTAGGTGTGTTTGGGGGTCCCTATGACTGTCTTTGTGTGCCTATCTGAAGTGCAAATCGAGAGAATGAAGATCCTGTCCTTGGAAATGGAAACAGGTGGTAATCGTAAAAGTTTCTTTAACGATTGAGATTTGAATTCAGAATAAAGGAAGAAGAAGAAAAAATGTTGAAAACTTGGGAAAGTTGGAATGCAATACAAATTTAGTCTGAAAAATGTTAAAATTTAACCTGAGAACAGTCAGAAACAGTACTTTAAACACAAGTATAACTCGTTTTTCCATCTCCAAACGCTTCCTTGCCCTTAAAAACCTATTATTCCGCTCCAAAAATAGCGAAAAATCCTTCTTAACCCCAAAAAACAGTCAAATTTGAGATTTTTAGCATTAGAGCGAGCTTGCCAAACTCCACCTGAACCTTCAGAAACTTCCTCTTTTTCACTTCTTATCACTTTCAAAGTCTCAAAGCCCTCTGCCTTATAATTGCCCACCGCGCCACTTCTTCTCGTGCGGGGGTATAGCTCAGTGGTAGAGCGCTCCCTTAGCATGGGAGAGGGCTGGGGTTCAATTCCCCATACCTCCAGAATATTTTTTTTCTTTTTTTTTGCTTTGATTTTAAACACTTTTTGTATTCTTGACCTCCAGATGGCCCTCCTATTCAAATGCAACAACTTCGGTCAACTAATTGCACTATAAAACCTCCTAGAAGAATAGCCAAAGATACGCAACAAAGTCTATAAGCCACAATTAGAGGGGCGCAATTATGGCTTAGGTGTGGAGAAATGGGATTGAAATTTGAGTGTTTGGGTCTATCTACCGTAATCATGGGATTATTTGGACAGTGTGATGTCACAGTGGTGTTTGTTGTGCAACTAACCCCTATTGGGTATATCAAATAACTTTGCACACGTGTACAAAAGTCTCCAGAAAGGGGCAGAACCTGTTGGGGGACCATAAAATCATAAAATCATAAATCCATTGTTTCTACTCCTGCCACCTGACAGTTATAAACATTAGTAGGTGTCGAGAGATAGTGGATGAGTAGTGTGACCCCTAATAAAAAGGGCAAACACAATAAAAGTGTCAAAAATATTTCTACCAGACGCCTGTGTGCTCTCTAGCCACCTGTTCATATCTTCATGGATTCCTTACTTGCGTCACAATGTTAATTCTAGGAAACAGGTGTGAGAATTTGGGCAGGGAAATGGAGAATTTTGTATTACTTGCATCATATCTGGCTTATGTTCAACCATCTGGACCATCTGACTAATTGCAAAAGTGTGCAATTGAATAAAAAACCATAAAGAACAGCAAAATAATGCTAGATAAAAAAGCAAAAAGGAGTTGCCCACTGCTGGAATCGAACCAGCGTCGCCACGGCCACAACGTGGAGTACTAACCACTATACTAAGTGGGCCGAAAGTGTGTGCGACAGAACACGAATATAAAGGCGGTGGTCGTCGCCCCTGCGCTTCTCTCGCGCCACCGCTCTTTCCCCCCTCTCTTGTATGCATTGCCGACCAATAGTTTTCGGTGGTCTCGTGGTGTAGTGGTTATCACATCTGTCTAACACACAGAAGGTCGGTGGTTCGAGCCCGCCCGAGATCAGTCGTTTTTTTCTTTTTCATTAGTGAAGAACAACACATATGGGCAATCTGGCGGTCCTTATGGCGTTCAGATGCTCTCTGTTAGTAGCACATAAGAAATTCTGTATTTCTTTCAAATCCACAGGTGTGGCAGCTTGAACCAATTTATTTCTTCTCATAGAGAGAGAGAGAGAGGGAACCACATTTTCTTGAATTCGAAAATGCACACACGTGTCAGTTTCACCCATCTGGAACGATTATCGAAATGGGTGAGAAGAGGCGTTTTTTGAGTATTTTTAGGAAAGTTTAAAAGAAATAGAGAACGTTTGAAATATTTTGGTGGTGAGGGATTGATAATCTTGGCAATTTATGAAAAAAAACGTTTCCGGTTTCAAGTAAATAGTTCATCAATGAACGAATATGGCTAAACGTTATCTCGAACGTTATGAATTAATATCAAATCGAATTTACTGGTCAAAATGTATAGTGGGACGTTATTAGAACTTTAAATGAAAAACTTATAATAACAAGTTCCTGAAACATATAAAATTAGAGATTGACAATTTTTTCCTTGCTTTCCAATCTTAAAGATTTTATGACATGTTGGGGTTTTTGAATTAATACACCGTACCGTACTTCCTGTAATAGCAGCCTACCCTATAAGTTCACTTTGAGCTCAATTATCTTGGTTCCTATGACAGATATCAAAAACTTGCCAGCTGATAAATTATTTATCATAATATCACCAATATTTTACCAGTTGACAGATTTTTGATATCTTTTACAGGAAATGAGATGTTTCAGCTCAAAGTTGACGAGTTGTGTGAGCTTCTATTAGAGTAAAATAAGGTATTACGGTTTTTTGAGATTTCTGTGACGTTTCTGTATTTGAAAAATCTGACCTGGAAATAAATAATCAATCAAACAGTCTTGAAACTGGAGAAGTTTAAGAAAGTTTTTGAAACATTGAGAATTGTGAATTAAATTATTTTAAAAAATTTGAAAAAAAAACTTTTTTTCAGTTTTAAAATTGTCTTATCATTTATCTTCTAGCAATCAGTTTCATTATCACTGTATAGCTTTGCCGAATTTGCTTTTTTTGAACGTTTAGAAACTTAACTCTATATTGTTGGTGTCTGTTTCAGCTTTCCCTGTTCTAAACTTCAAATGTTAAAGAAATTGTTCAAATTGAGAAGTTCTAAATTGCCGTAAAACCTGTAATAGAAGGGCACACAGACTGTCAACTTTGAGCTCATTTATCTGGATTCCTATGCGAGATATCAAAAATCTGTTTACTGATAAATATTCCTGATATTATGATAAACATTTTATTAGTCGACCATTTTTTGGTATCTTTCACAAGAATGGAGATAATTGAAGTCAAAGTTGACGAGTTGGGTGGGCTTCTATTACATACGGTGTTACGGTTATTTGATATTTCTGAAAAGTTTCTGGATTAGTAATATTTGAACTAACATAAATCAAGGAATTTAGAAATTTTAGAAATTTTGGTAAGTTTTTGAAACATTGAAAATTTTCAAAACTTTCAAAATTTCAAAACTAGACTTCGAAAATGGGAAAAAAACAGTTAAAACTGTGAAACACTCATTTACCGAAAAACTTGCAATAGAAGGGAACCCTCTTAGTCATCTTTCATTCTGATCGATTTTTGTGAAAGATATCAAAAATGGGTCAACTGATAGAATGTTTTTGATTATATGGGGAACAATTTAATAATGACCACTTTTTTATATTTTAGACAGGAAGTGAGATAAATAGGCTCAAAGTTACGGTATCCCATCCAATTATCCCCATTTCAAAGATTTTTTTTCGATATTCCCTGCCGGTGTCCATGTGTTGTGTTAACAACAGCTGCATCTACGGTACATATGTAAAAGACTTCGTTGGCCGTATGTACGTCTGTTGTCATTTTTCCCAAAAACACATGGTATTCTGATTCAAAAGGGACACACACACGTATGTTGACCATATGACAGAAAACTAGTTGCAGCTTTTTCGAAAAATTCAATTCGGATGGCAAGAAGAAGAAGAAGACATGTGTACTCAACATGTTCAAATACATATTTTTTTGAATTCGGAAATTAGGAAAGGAATATTTTTGGAAGGGAATAGTGACTGGAAATTTTCAATGAACCTGAAATTGTTTACATATTTAAATATAGTCCCGCTTCGACTCTTTCCCGAACTGTTTATTAGAATTTTGAAATTAATTTACCAATACTATGAAACAGAAATCTAATTTTGGTTTTCCAGTTCTCCCACCTACCGTAAAACCTGTAATAGAAGTTGACCTACCGTAATTTTGTACATCTCGGTAACTGTAACAGATACTGAAAAGAAAAGTTGTCAACTGACAAAATATTTATCATAATATCAAAAATATATTATCAGTTGGCCACTTATGGAAATCTATTACAGGAACCGAGATACAGAAGTGCTCAAAGTTGACGGGTTCTGTGGCCTTTTATTAGAATGTTTACGGTATATCTCAAACTTGAAAAAGTCAAAATCTTGTGTAAAGGTTTTTTTTTAATTTTTGGGATAAGAATAAATATAACGAAATCATTGAAATCAAATTTAATGATTTTTCAAATGAATTTTTTGAAATATTGAAAAATATTAAAAATGAAAAAAAATATCCTAAGGGAATTAAACTTGATTCTGAAAAATTAGAGCTGTCGCGTCGCTACCAGCTGAGCTACATGGTCGTTGATGCACTACACTGTACAACACCACGTTTAAATACATACTGTAGGTCTCAAAGAAATAATATATAAATTCTGCTTCAAAAATTTTACGGCTTTAGGATATTGTAATATTCACATTTGCACAGAACTTGATATTGAAACTATTTTGGAATTCTTTAAAAAAAAAAACTTTGAGCTCAATTATCTCGGTTCCTTTATATATAAAAAAAGTTTTCAACTGATAAAATGTTACTGATAATCTGTTAAAGATTTTATTCGTTGACCATTTTTCCATATCTTTTACAAGAACCAAGATAATTGAGCCCAAAGTTGAAAGTTTGGGTGGACTTCTATTAGACTTTAGACATTCTTCATAAATAATACCGTTTCATAGTTTTGTAATATTCACATTTCGAAAAAATAAGTAATTGGATTCGTTTGGTTTTGACAAATCTGAATATGAATCAATATTGGATTTTTAATATTCTTTGTTATTTGACAATTAATCAGCTTGATCTAACTTCAAATAGATGAATTTCTGAAAAAAATTGACTGGATTTGCGCTCTTAATGATTTCTGTAAGATAAGTTCAAGATAATAGTGAGTAGATGAAACAGAAAAAATTTGAACTCTACGAGACCTTCCAATTTTGACCCTACTCCTCGAAGTTTCCATTAGGACTCTAGAAAAAATTTGGGAACCCCATGTTTGCATTTCACTCCTTCTCTTTCTTCCCAAAACGTTCCATTTGCCTTAGCCTCTGGCAATTTTGCGTTCCCTCAAAACCCCCATATTTTATTTCAAATAAGCCCTCCTTTTTCTTTTCCATTTTCCATTTTCAAGGGTCCCCGCGCAAATTTCATACTAGTCCCATCCGTCTGCTGCTCATCTTGCGCAAGCTGTGAGCCAGTTGGCTCACAGATAGAGCCCAGAGGAGCAACGGAGCAGCTGTTCCCAAAAGAAGAAGAAGTTGAACCCTTCTTCTTCTCATCTGGAGCTGAAGAAGAAGAAGCTGTGAAACGGCGGAAAAAGATACATCTGTCTTTCCGTCTTACATGGCGATTAGCACGAAAGGGGTGCCGTTGATGGTGTCAGGTGCAAATTAAGGGAAAAAATAAATAGTGTGGGAATTCTAGAGGGATTAGGTTCTAATGGCGCTAAAAAATTCAATCTTTAAGTAGCCACTAGCTTTAATTGGAACATGAAACAGTTGAAATTTTTTCAAAAAAATTGCTGTAATTAATATTAAAAAATTTCAGTTAAGAATGTTTTGATAGTTTCAGAAACAAATAAATTCTGTTTCTAAAGATTTTGAAAGTTCTGAAAACCAAAAATCTCCGACATTTTGGTACGACGGGTCAATGGCGGTCTATTGGCGGCTCTAAAGGGACCTTAAAGGTGGAGGGACAGGAGATTTTTCGTAGTTTTTTTTGTAGCTAGAGTATGCATTCTACGGTGTACAACGCTTAATGTCACTCTGCGTACAGCTGTCGTTTTCGCCTTTATGTATGCAATCGGGCAGCGGCTTTCTCTTTGCACGCGTAGCTCAGTCGGTAGCGGCGCCGCACCCTCAATCATCGCCCTCACAAGTTCAACTCTTCGAGGGGCATCTTTGAACGGAATTTCGAGAACATTATTTTTTTCATGTCCCCCCACCTTTAACTTCAAGTAGAGTTTTCCCATTTTCTGTCAAAGGTATAAAAAAGTAGTCAACTGATAAAATATTTATCATATTTTGGAAAATATTTTATCAGTTGACACCTTTTTGATATCTGTCACAGGAACCAAGATATTTAATCTCAAAGTTGGCGGTCTGAGTGGCTTCTAACACAGGTTTTAGGGTAAGCAAAAGTTGAACGATTATTGAATAAAGTTGCCATTTACTTTAATTGAAACATGAAACAACGGAAAATTAAAAATCGCAATAACTGAAATTTCAGGTGCGAAATTGTTTAATGTTCAAAAAACGAGGAAAAGTATAACACTTTGTTTCTAGGTTCTAAAAAGCTGAAATAACAATATAATAGAGGGCTACCCAAACGTCAACTTCGAACCCATATATCTCCGTTCCTGTAAAAGATATCAAAAAGAGATAGACTGATAAAATGTTTTTCATACTTTCAAAAATATTTTATCAGTTAACAACGTTTTGATATCTTTTACAGGAAATGAGATATATGAGCTCAAAGTTGGCGGCCTGGTTGGCCTTATATTAGAGTGTTTACGGTATCCCTAACCGACTATCAGGTTTTTCTTCTTTAGTTTTTTTCACCATTCTCACTGATTTGTACTAAAGCATATTTCTAGAAATTTCGAAAATTTATGAAAATCCTGAAACCGTTTTTTTCTGAAAAAAGGTCTCATGATTGATCTGAACACATTATTCTGGGTATTTATCTATTTTCCGAGTTCAGTTCTATTGGCTAATTACGAAAAAGAATATGCTCAAATTCCCGGCTTTCCGAAATTTCCTTGAAATCAATTTTTCCTGTTTTTAATTCTATACTTTTTTCCTTCTTCAAAATTGGTCGGTAATTTCCATATGTGTTCATCTTCCTTCCCGCTCCCGGCGATCTCGTGGTGTAGTGGTTATCACATCTGTCTAACACACAGAAGGCCGGCGGTTCGATCCCGCCCGAAGTCAATTTTTTTTGTTTTTTTTTCACTTTTGGCTTTCAGACAATGCTAAACTCATTAACCAAAGGTTAGTTATTTTTTAGTTTCTTTCCCAGGGACCAATAGTCGGATTAATGTAAAGAACAGCGGGGAGTATTCTTTTACTCACTTCAAACAAAGGGCAAATTCCGACGCACCACATCTGTATTTGTCGAGGACCTCATGACATCGGCATCCCTCTCTCCTCTCCCACCCTCTGTTATCTACCCCCATCCGTCTCTCACCCCCGACCAGCCGGCGCGCACCTGTGCATAAAGAGAAGAGGGGGCGTGGCTTGGCAGAACGCAGCTGGATAGACACCGCCCCTCGGTTTCCCCCTGAGGACCTCCTTCATTCAGTCAGACATCATTGTCAGTCGTCTATTCTTTCTCTAAAAATGAAGAACTCCAGTGCTCGCCCACCACGTGACGCTATTTCTCATGTATCGCCAAAGTCGAGGAAGATCCGGAAATCCACGTCAGCGGAGAGAAGGGAAAAGGAGAAGGTGAGAATTACTATATTTTAAATGTTAGGTTAGAAGTTGTTGAGTTCTATTTTAGATTCGGAAAACATCTGAAATGTCTCAAACGTTAACTTAGCGCTTTCATAATTAGTCCGAAGTTTGAAAGTCCCTAACTTGAGTTGTAGGTAATTCTATAAAGCAAGCTAAGCATCATTCAAAAGCTCAAAAAACGAGCTTTGAGAATATAGAATTATTTTTGTGATTTAGTGAAAGCAAAGACTAAAAAACTAGGTACGAACATGACAATGTCTAACAGGTTATTCTAGTTGGAATGGCTTTAGCTAGCTCGAATTAGCTAACTAGCTTACTATTAACTTATCCTAGCTCAAAGCAAAGTTTCTTCTTTCTAACCCATCCAATTTTCCAGGTCACAAACCGTCTCCGCCAACTAGTCGCCGCTGAAGAAGGAGCCGACCAGTACGATCTCGTCATGGCCACCATCGCCCATATCCGTGAGCTCCAGGCCCAGCTATCCGGAAAAGAGAACTCACTGCCCGCCGGCTTCGAGCACCTCTTCTCGACATCTGCCTCGGTGAGCCCGGCGTCGTCGCGGCCCGAGTCTCCAGAATCTCAGAATTCCACGTCATCTGTCTAGGACCACACCATCTGCTTGTTGGACCATCTGGATCATGAGGTCCACTCTCATTAGGAGACTATATAGCCTGTTATTCTCCATGTAATCTCCCCCCTTTGAATTTTTTGTAAACTTTTGCGGGTAACAACTTCTTTTCTTTCCAGCCACTGAAAATGTAGAAATAAATCTTTGTAAATTTCATACGCCTGCCTTTGGTCCCTTGAAGAATATCTCAAAAAACCTGAAATTCAAATTTGCTCTATTGACAACACTTTGATTGTAATTCGTCTAAAACCATCAACCGGCTCATAACAGTCTTCAATTTTTAGGACCTTGTTTAAACAGTTGTCTACAAGATTGACCTTCAAAAAGTATCAGATATCTGGTTGAAGCACTAAGTTGCGCAAGTCAGACAGTATGCCAAAAGTTACGCAATTTGGAAAGAGATTAGGATGATGGATATGTATGTAGCCTCGTTTTAAAAGGGGGATGTCTATGGTAACGTCATGTTTTGACATTAGTTCTTGAAATAATGGGTTAAAAAAGAATACACTATTCATACAGTACTGGACAATAAGATGTGACCAGTTTTTATATTGAAAACGCAAAACAACTGGTGTCTTTCAGAAATCGGCAAATAGCTGAAAAACTAGGAACTTCGAGAAAATTTCATGAATGCAAAGTGTTCAACCTAGATCTGTTTCACATGCTGCAAAATTTTCAAAGTGATTCTAAAAATGTTAAAGCTGATAGAAACTCTGAAATGTCCTGAAATGTTAAAACAATTTTACTGTTTCATCTGATTCATATAGTTTACATCACTTCATAATGGTTTGATCTTGTCATGCTCTAATAGAGGACCACCCAACTCTTTGAGTTTATTTTTCTCGATTCCTACAAGAGATATCAAGTTTGTCAATTTTACTGGACTTCCAAGATTTTTCGAAAATTCAAAAAATCAATTTATTTTCCTTTTTTTTTATTTTTTGTCTTTTTCACCAATTTATTAAAAACAATAGGTAATTCACAATATTCACTAATTCAGTAATTCACAATATTCAATAATTCACAATATTGTCAGTGATTTAATCCAATCTTTTAGATTAGTAATGAAACTTTTTGTCAAGGAATCTGAACTCCCAAGAATAGCCATTTTACCGTATTACCTCTAATAGAAGGCCACCCCAATACTTGCCATTTGAGCTCAATTATCTCGGTACCTATAAGAGACATCAAACGTTTGTCAACTGTATATTGGCGATAAAATGAGGCACATTTCACCAGTCGACATATTGTTGATATCTTTCACAGAAATTGAAACAATTGAGCTCAAAGTTGACGGCTTGGGTGGCGTTCTATTACAGATTCTACGGTATTCCATTGGAGTTGTTCCCAAATTGTCAATCCTAAAGGTAGCACTGAATTAACTCATTTTTGAGCATGTATAAAAAAAAGGGACCGTCATTTTAAAGGTACCAAATTGATGTCGTCAAAGAGCTTTTGAAACAAAAAATTTCAAAAAAAAACGAAACGATTTCCTGTTTCATCTGCTTCATATATGTAGTTTACATCTCACTTTATAATGAATCGGATCTAACAACTCATTTTCAGATTTTTTTTTCAACCAAATGCCAAACACCTGACTTGAAAATTGTACAAGATATAAATTGAGTTTACTGAAACTTTTGAGAAAAATGGTTCGAAAAATTTAATGTTTCCCGTTTCATCTGGTTTGAATAGTTTTTATTTATTTTCATGTATACGAAATATACCGAGCAAGATGTACATTTTCAGACTATACTGCCAGTTTGAAAAAAATAGTTGAAAATCGCAGAAAATGGTAAACTTTGATATAATTTAAAAATATGAAAAATTCCTTTCGCCGTTTCATCTGGTTTTGATAGTCTTAATATGTTTTCATGTTGTATTAGGTTCAACGCATATCAAGCAAGCTTTATTTTTTGGAATTTATGTTTTCCTAAAAAATAACTAAACAACTGGCATGCTGTCCTTTTGAAAAGAAAATAAGTTGAGCATTGTTTTGTAACTCTCCTCAAGCTTTCAAGAGAAATGTTTAAAAAAATCCAAGAAATTTCTAGTTTCATCTGGCTTGCATAGTTTTAACTTATTTTTATGATGTATTATAATCCTAGCAAGCTATAGATTTTGAGATTTCTGTTCTCTTGAAGATTGAAAACGTGCCTGGAATACTACCGTTTTGAGAAATAAACAAGTCTAAAATTGTAAAAGATTTGGAATAACTGAATCTACTGGAAATTTTGAAACAATTTTTCGTAAAGCTTTAAGGGATTCACCGTTCCATCTGCTTTATATAGCTTTTACCTATTTATAATGTGTTGAAGTGAAGGAAATATGTTCTAAATTTTAAAAATTTATGTTTTCCTTACAATTAAGAAATGCCATATACTGCCATTTTTGAAGAAATATTTCTAATTTTACAAAATAGAATTTTTATAACTCTCCTCGAATTTTTAGGAACAATAGTTTGAAAATTTTGAGAAATTTCCTGTTTCATCTGGTTCATATAGTTTTTATCTAACTTTTTAATATATTGAGAAGCCAAAAACCTTAAAACTTTGAGATTTCTGTTTTCTTAAAAACAGAAAAATGGCTAAACACCTGGCTCTATGCATACATTTGACCAAAGCTTACCATCTGCACACCGCACGTTTTCCCGCTCTTTTCGGAATGTCTTCGGCACGTGGCAAAGGATCCGCCACCTGTCCCATCTAGCAGGGCGGTCTATCTCATCTTCATCTTATTATTCTTCTTCATGGCTTCCTTATTTTCCTGATGCACACACACAAACACACCTGGGGCCAGAGAAAATCATGTAACTATTGACACACAGGTGTTAGGCCCTATGGAGACACCTGGAGAGATCCGTGAGGTGGGAGGCAATTCTTATTTTTAGGATGTTGTCAGGTGGTGGGAGGGGGAGAAAATTGGAAAATGGAGATACTTCTTCTAGGAAGCGAATCGAAAAAAAAAACAGGTGGATGAGAAGAACAGGTGTGGATTTTTAGAAGCAGCAGCAACAGCTAATTTCAGGACACACCAGCTGGAATATGGGGGTGTGAAATTGGAAAGGGTTTTGGAGAATTCAGGAATTTTCCAGGAATTTTTTAACAGTCAGCTAAAAACCGCTTTTTCAAAGACTCGAAAATGTTTGTTTCGAAAATTGATGACTAAAACTAACATTTGAAAAAAGCACTTCTGAAAATATATAAGAAGTGTGAAGCCGAATATTTTGAAGTTTTTTTTGAAAGTTTTTCAATAAATGAAATTCGATATAAATCTCTCTAATGGGGTTATTCAGAGAGTCGGCAAAAAATGAAAAAAAAACTCCGCGAAAACTCGGAGAGTGTTCCAATCTGGCTGAAACTTTGGGGAAAACTGGAGAAAACTATAGGAAACATTTTACCAAAGTTTGGGGTCAAAATATCAATTTTCAAAATTTGTCTGAAATTCCAGCCAAATTTTCAAAGTCGATATTTTGACCCCAAATTTTGGCAAAATGTTTTTTATAGTTTTCTTCAGTTTTCCCCAAAGTTTCAGACAGATTGGAACACTCTCCGAGTTCTCGCGGAGTTTTTTTTTCCTTTTTTGCCGACTCCCTGAAAAACCCGATAACAAAAAACATAATTCTGAACATTTTTAGAATAAAAAAAAATAAACTTTTTGGAACAGAAACAATTGAATCGTCGATTTTTGAAAATTCAGCGAAAAAATAAGGATTGAAAAATGACTGGATACCGTACAACGTAATAGAAGGGTCCCCCCATGGAAAACCTCGAAAAATGCGAAAAATGGGCTTTTCTCAGATTCTAGAAGATCTTGGACTTTCTGGACGTTCCATAAAACTGAAACTTTCCATTATTTAAAGAATTTTCAGTTTTGCCTGGAATTCAAAAACTTTGAACATGTAGGTATGGAATTTTCTGTTTCTTTTAAAAAATATGTTTCAAAGCTTCGATTTTAGAGGAGAATTTTATATAGAGAGTAATTACAATTCCAGATAACGCATATTTTTGGTTTTCTCATTATTAAAGAAATTCAATTGTAGTGCCATTAAAGACAGACCGATCGAGACAATTGTTGGCTTCAAAAAATGTAAACATTGTGGAACAGGGGAAACATTTGAATCGCCAATTTTTAGAAAAAGTTAATTTTCAAATTTAAAAAATGTTTTAAAATCTCAATTTTGGAGTTTTTAAGGTTTTAATTCTCAATCGGACATTTCTGGTTTTTTGCAAATTTTTTATTTCCAAGGATGCATTTTAGCAGGGCTGTGTACAGAAAACAGTTTTAGACATACCGTAAAAACAGTAATAGAAGGACCTCTAAACCATTATCTTTGAGCCAATTTATCTTGGTTCCTGTCAAAGATATCAAAAAAGTGTCCACGGATATATTGTTTATCATAATATCGCAGGCATTTTATCAGTTGATCACTTTTTGGTATCTTTGATATGAGCCAAGATAAATTAGCTCTAACTTGACAATGTGGGAGCCGTTCTATTACAGGGTTTTCTCCAAGTCTTTCAAGTACGCTTCACAAATCTTCGAAGCGAATTTCTCCTTTTCCTTAATTTTCCAAACTCTTCTTCTATTCGTTCTCCAATTAGATTCCCCCTTTTCTCCAGCTGCTCCTGCTTCTCTTCACATATGGTTCGACGCCAGAAGCAGAAGCTGTGGGCAGATGATGTTGGGGACACTCCAGATGAACGGAGATTTTGAATGGAACAGGCGAGAATATGAACGATGGGGAACTGAAGTAAATTGGGGACCTGATGAAATTGTGAAATTTTTGATTTGGTAAAAAAAACAGCTGAAAATAGTAACTTCAAAATTTTCAGTTTCAAAATGTAGACTTCTATAAACTACACCGTAGTTTTTGCTAATAGTTAGTACGGAAAATATTATTTTCTATAATTACAGTACCCAGTTACAGTTTGCTCTGTACTTTGTTCACTAAACTTGAAATAGTCGAATTTTCAATAATTAGCTTTTTACTGTAGGATTCTAAACATTTTGGAATTCAAAAAAAATCACGGTTTTTCTTTTTTCTCATATACTTCAATGAACAATAGGTTTTTGCGATTTATTGCAAAAAATGACAAGGAGCAAAATATAATACCTAAAAAGTTGCAATGTTTTTCTCAAAAGCTCATTTCTGGTTTTTTTTGTTGTTAAATATAATACAAGGACTGGCATCTTTCGCACCAGCTGCCCTCTCATTTCCTCCCCCTTTTGCGGCAAATTTGAAACAGAAGGATTTCCTCTTTTCCCCTTTTTTCATCGAGACTTTCATTGCGTACACCTGGATTCCCATACACTTTAAAAAGGAATGTTTTGGGAAAATCGGAATTCATAGTCGGTGAGAAAAATTCCAGGAAACATATCCATTGGAGAGATCCATAGGAGGGACTAACAATAAAATGTGTTTCAAAAATGTGGTTTAAAACAACATATCGTATACGCTCTAATCGAAGCCAAACCCAATCCGTCAATTTTGGGCTCAATTATCTCGGTTCCTGTGAGAGATATCAACAATTCGTCAATTGGTAAAATGTTTCTGATAAAATGATAAATATTTTGTAGGTTGATCGATTTTTGATATCATTTTTTTGAGATAACTGAGCTTGAAGATGATGGTTTGGGTTTTCTTTTATTAGTGCAATAATTATTCCTAAATCAATAAATGTACACCATCACGAAAAAAATGCATACTCAGCGTAACTCCAAAAAAAAACAGCGAGAAAATTATTAGTGCAGGTATCGGATGGGCTTCTGTTAGAGTGTTCACTTTTTTTGTTCCAGAATTTCAAAAATTATCCACAAACCTTCTCGAATACTGTTTTACGCTCATTATCTTATTACCCACACTCATTAACAAATCCTTCCGTCTTCCAAGCCTCATGTTCCTTTTCGGACCCAAAATGAGCAGATGATATGCTTGAGCCTTCTGTTGTGCACCTGGAACATCCCCAGTCTTTTCGAGACCACCTGCCCCCATCACTTTCCTTCCAATTGAAATGAGGATTAACCCATGTGCTACGTAATATTGGAAAATTGGAGGAAGGTACTGTTTCATGAGACTAAATATTAAAATTACTGTTCTAACTGGTAATCATTTTTGAAAGGAAACAAGGAAAATACTGTCGATTTATTGGTAAGTGGACAATTGAAACTTTGAAAAACGAGACTTTTAAGAGCCTATGACCCTCTAGGAGTTGAACTTACGGTCAAAATATTGTAGGCCCGCATTGTTACCAGCTGAACTACGCGGTCGCAGCTGCGAAACAAAATTACACCAATCCTGGTCTTGGCAAAATTGAGCAGATGATATTCTGGGACCTTCTGTTGTGCACCTGGAACATCTCTTCTGCGTCCCGTTACCCCCTTACCACCTGTCCCTTTTTTCCTTTCATGTCAAATTTATGAAGGATTAGAATATTGCATTATGTATACTGAAAAAATTATGGCTCCGAATATAAATTACTGTAGATCCTCTAACAAAAGCCCATCAAAAACGTCAACTTTGAACTCAAATATCTCCATTCCTGTAAGAGATATCAAAAATGTGTCAACTGATAAAATATAGGTGATAATATGATGAACAATTTATTAGTTAGTTACTTTTTTATATCTTCTACAAAAACCGAAATAATTGAGCTCAAAGTTGATGGTTCGGGTGGGCTCATATTAGAGGATGTACGGTGTTTTTGAAAATAAAGTCCATCGGTTGGAATCAATCCTGAAATTAAGACTCTGGTTTTCTAATGTAATTGCCTGGTGCATCTACCCTCGAACTCCTTCTAAAGGTTCCCTCTAACCACGCAACGACACTCCGCTATCCCGCTCGGCGCGCGCACAGTTTAAATTTAGTTTTTGAGGGATTGCGAGCTTGGATTTGGCTCGTAGTTTTTGAGAGACTCTTTTAAGGATTTCAAGTGAGTTTGCTTGAATTCTAAGCTTTTATTTGTTGTTTCTTTCTAACTTGTTCATAACAAACCGATTTTGTTACATTTCTTGTTGATTTTCTTCTATTTTATCACAGGAACCTGATACCCCGGACATACCGCGGGCAATTATGTCCTATTGAAACATGATTTTTTTGTAATAAAAATCATAATTCATTTATTAATATCCACAAAAAAAAAATACAAAAATAAGTTAATTAACTAAAAGTAATTAAAAGTAAAAGTAATTTATAATTTCAATTTCTCTAGATCTGCATCAACTGGATTCGCATTTGGATCAATGTTTTCTTGCTGAAAACTTGAATAATCACTATCCATAGGTGATTTTGGAATTACAAAAATTTCCCGGAAAAGTTGTGGCAGATCTTCGTCGGCTAGCTGATCACGCATCCACCGACAAGTGGTTGCTTTGAATATTTTGTCTGGAATTTTTTTTTGGAATTCAGAATTCACTGTGAGTTTTTAGGAATCAGCATAGTCTGTAATTTTCAAACAAACCAAAAATATAAAATCTGATTTTAAGAAAAACTCCCGTAAATTCTATAAAAGAAGCCCACCTACTTTGAGCTTAATTATCTGGCATAGTATACAAAACATCAAAAAGTCGTAAACAGATAAAATGTAGGTGATAGTACTATAAACATTTTATCAGTTGACCCATTTTTGATATCTCTCACAGGAACCGAGATAATTGAGCTCAGAGTTGACAGTTTGGGTTGGGCTCCCAATGGATCAAACACGTGCACTTTCAGCTCAATTATCTCGGTTACTATAAGAGATATTAAAAATTGATAAACTGATGAAATGTAGGTGATATTGTGATAAACATTTTATCAATTGACCCTTTTTTTGATTTCTTTCATAGGAACCGAGATATATAGACTCAAAGTTGAAATTTAAGAGCTCCTCTATTATAATGTTTACATGATTATCTCAGAACTGAATTTTCAGGGATTTTGAAAAACATAACAACTTACCAATCTTCTCCAAATGCTCCAAAATTTCACTAATCGCTGTCATCATCGCTTTCTCATGCTCCCGTTTCCTCATCTTCACTCGAAAAGCATTAAAAACATTTTCATAATGAAATTCCAAATCCTTGAATCCATTCCTCGGATGAACAACCACCTGTGCAATCATCATCCCCAAATCTTCGTCAGTCACAAAATTCAACTTGATCAAATTCGATAATTTCACCAAGTCTCTTGTCAAATCGTCTCCAAAAATTAGTTCCAAACATTCAGAATCGAGAGTTCGTCCATCCGAAAACATCCATCCTTTTGGAGACAATCCACGAGCTACACGGAGACAGAAGGCTTGGAACATTGTCGTTTTTAGAACTTCTGGGGGATTTTGACAGTCTTCCAGTAGTCGTGTGTCTCGTACAAATGAAATTATACTTGAAATTTCTCGATTCATTTCTGGAATTATTATGGTCCAAGCATCAAAACGTCTATCGACAGGATGCATGTCGTGCGCCTGGAAATTTTTGAATTTAATTATTTTTAAGGTTTTTTTAATCAGTTAAACTCATTGAGAAGAATTGAATGAAGCAAAGGTTATGTTTGTTCTTTTACGAAACATTGGAAACCGAAAAATAATTTAGAAAATTCAAAAATCGTTAACCTTTGAGCTCAATTATCTCGGTTCTTATGAGAGATATCAAAAATTTGTTAACTGATAAATTGTTTACCATAATGTCATCAATATTTTATTAGTTAACAAAATTTTGATATCTTTCATGAAAACTGAGATAATTGAGCTCAAAGTTGACAGTTTGGATGGGCTTCTATTAAATGTTTTTAACTTTGAGCTTAATTATCTCGGTTCATGTGAATGATATCAAAAAGTGGTCAATTAATAAAATGTTATTGATAATGTTATAAATATTTTATCAATTTACTGATTTTTGATATCTTTTATAGGAACTGAGATAAAAGAGTTTGAAAACAACTCACAATTTTTATCATTTCTGACTCCCCAAATTTCTCTAAACCTGTTTCAGTGAGCACACATTCCCTCATATGAACTTCGATAATCCAATGGGCTAACTGTAAAATAGTAAATATGTTTTTTTAGAAAAAAGTGTCTTACCTTCATAAAAAGAATCTTCTGTTCTCTGGTCATCTTGAGAACATCATCGACGGGCTCTGAAAATCAATGAATTAGAAGTTTCCAATTTTGAATTCCCGCCAAAATGGGAACTTCCAGAATCCGGGAATTCCAGTTTTTACGTTGAAAATCCAATTTCGATAGTTTTAGAAAACGTTGGATTTAGAAAACCCATTTTTCTGGCTCAAAATGCAAATCCAATTTTTGTGAAATTTCAAAATCAACCCCATTTTTTCGAATTTTCTCAAAAAACTTACTATCCATAGTCATCCCATAATCTAAACACTTTTGAAATCTGCATGCCTGACATTCAGTTCGATTTGTTGGATTAATTGAACATTTCGTTTTGCTCCTCTTTTTGCATCTCAATTTAAGACTATTCGGATGGTTGCGATGGAAGAATTTCTGGAATTCAAAATTGATTTAGAATTTTTTAAACAAGCAATGTTAATAAACTTCCAGTTTCAAAAACATCTTAAAATGAGCCGAACGTTTTCTTTCAGTTTCATTAAGTTTTTGCCATACATTTCAAGTTGAAATTTTCAAGCTCAATAGTCTCAATTTCTGTGAGAGATATCGAAAATTTGTCGACTGATAAAATTTTTGCCTTAAAATTTCCAACATTTCACTAGTTGACCATTTTTTGATATCGTTTACAAGAATTGAGATAATGCTGGGAAGACAGTTGAACAACTAAAAGCAAACATTTCTGCCCGTTTTCAGATGTTCTTGAAACTGGAAATGTATGTTTAATGTCATAAACTTCTAAGAGGAATTTCAAAATTTTAAGATTTCGCGGGATTTTCAAGAAATTGACAAATTTGAAAACTGACAGTATTATGCTTACCGTATTTCCTCCAATAGAAGCCCATCCATATAGTCAACTTTGAGCTCAATTATCTTGGATCCTATGAGAGATAGCAAAAATTTGTCAACTGATAAAATTTTGGTGATATTATGATAAAAATTTCATCGATTGACAATTTTTGATATCTTTCAGAGGAATCGAGATAATTGAGCTCAAAATTGACAGTTTGATTTCTAAACTTTGAATTACCTCCAAACATTCTCACCTTACACCCTTCACACGTTTTAACACCATAATTAATTCCAGTCGCATCAACTTCACAAATCAAACATAATCCCAAATTCAAAATTTTCTTTTTCACCGTTTTTTCAATAATCCGAGCTGAAAAGGTCGGACGAAATGGAGCTGTAGATGAGCTTGAAGACGCTGGAATTTTTGAATTTTTTGGAATGGCGGGAATTCAAAATTTCCTATAAACCCACCGATCGATTCTTGACTTTCTCCGGAATCACTCCACCGACTATCCAGCGATCTGGAGCTGGGAAACTCGTCGTAATACACATTTTGTTGGTATTCTTGATGCTGAAAATTCTAAATTAATTTCAAAAATTACAATTTGTACATACCGTAATCCGTTTTTTGTCTGAAAATGGATACATACCAAACGAAGGGAAAATGTGAAAGAAATCGATAAATTTGATGTTTCTGAAGAAAATTGAAAATTTGATCTACTAGAAGTTCGATGAATAGTTTTTGATCTACTACGCAAAAAAGGTTATTAGGTTTAAAACTTTGTTTTTTTCTAAATTTCAGCCAAATCTTTTTATCTGCTCCCTGGTGATTAGATACCATAATCCGAAATAGCAGCGAGATTTTGCCCCCACTTTCCGTTTTTCGAAATGTTGATTTTGAAGCCTTCTGGAGACGTTCCTTGATTTCATCACAGTGAAAAAAAGGGTGGTGGTACTTCTCCCCTGGGAAGAGAGGGCAAGGGCGAGAGGGGAGGAAAAAGCGATATTGTATGCGCCATCTCCACCGCCCTTAAATATAAAGTCGAAAGCAGATTTTAGCTTAATTTGTCCGAATGCCTTGAAACTTAAATGAAGAAAGGTCAAATAACGAAACATATTAAGTTTAAGGTTGGGAGTCTCGGTATGAAGGGCGCAAAGCGCTAAAGCTATATTACAAGATCGAAAAATTTTCAATTTCTGAAATTGTAAACTTGAAATTTCGATTTTCCGAGTTAGAATTTTTACTATTCTGTACTTCTGTGTCATGAATTTCCGGGGTTATCAAATTTCCGTATTTTAGAGATCTTAATTTATTTTCGAACTTCAGATTTCTGAATATCTGAATTTTGAAATTTCAGAAACGTTGATATTAAAAAGTTTCAAAATCAGGAATTTTGGAATTTGAGCCTCTCTTAATTCCTTTTTTAAAATCTTCAAGTTTCAGATATTTCGAGTTTCGGTTTTTCCGAAAAAAAAGAAGAAAAAACAAGCACGTTTCCTGAAATACTTATTGTATTGAACGATTTCCGAGTTCAATTTCCGAATTGTCGAACATCTAAAAAATCGAATTGTGGAGATTCTGATTCACTGAACTTGCCATTTTTCAAATTAAGATTTGAAGTATTCAGAAATTACCAGTTCTCGACTTTTAAGAATATGAGACTTTTTGAATTTTTATTCTTTCCGAATTTATGAACTTGAAGTTTTTATGAACTCTAAAAAATGCACAAATTTAGCAATTTGGAAATTCGGAGATTTTCGGAATTCAAAATTTCAAAATTTCACACTTTCAAAATTTCTAAACCCTCGGCTTAAAAATTTCGATTATAATTTTTTAAATTATATTTCTTTACCACAGTTTCATAGCTTAACGAAGACAATATATAAAAAGCTTTCTAGATATTTTTCCTGAGGAAGCCCCAGAAGGAGTTGAACTCATGAGCACACGATCAGGGGAGTACAACGTCGCTACCGGATGAGCAAAGCGGGCGCGAAAATGACTGTCGCAAAACCACGACGCGATTTTGTTCCCCAAACTGATCTCCAAACTTTTTGCTGTCTCTTAAACAAAACTATCATTTTCAATAATTAAGGGCTTTGCAAGCTGGAACAAAGAAGTTTAGTCCCGAAAGGGCGCCAACAGACTGTCAGTCAAGTTTACGAAAGTGAATAGTATTTCGCAATTTACTAAAACTACATTTTTTCAAGATTTGAACGTTGCGTGTGAAGCCAGGAGATTGTAGCCGCCGACAGGCGGCGGAAATCGACTGGTTATTTTATCAGTTGACAAGTTTTTGATACCTCCCACAGGAACCGTGATAATTTAGTTCAATCTAGACAGTTTTGCTTACTCTAAAACCAAGTTTTGCTTACCCTAAAACCTGTGTTAGAAGCCACCCAAACCGCCAACTTCGGGTTCAATTATCTCAGTTACTATCAGAGATAACAAAAATCTGTTCACTAATAAAATATTGATGTTGTTATGATAAACAGTTTATTAGTTGACAACTCGTTTGATATCTTTCACAGCAACCGAGATAATTGAGCTCAAAGTTTTCCGATTTTACATTAAGCTCAATTATCTCGGTTCCTAGAAGAGATATCAACAATCTGTCAACTGATAAAATATTTATCATAACATTATCATTATTTTATCAGTTGACCAATTTTTGATACCTCCCACAGGAACGGTGATAATTTAGTTCAAACTAGACAGTTCCTGCTTACCTTCAATGTTCCGAATTTAAACTTTATTTCAGATTTTTGACTTGTCTAGAAAATCATGAAATCACTTTGTTCCTGGTCTAGACTCCCACTGTCAGGTTGTATGATGTAGGGTTATATCACCTGATCCGGTCAGTATCCCACGATACGCAGGTCCCTGGGAACCCAAGGATGTATAAAAGGAAATTAGATTTTTGTTTCTATATTTGTCATTTTTCATTCCCCCAGCGTTTCTTAGTGTAAAATTGTTCCTTTACCAGAACTTCTAGCTACAACTTTGGCTTACCATGATGTCCCAAGACTCCCAAGATCCTTCGGACCTTCAGAAAATTCTGGCTCCAGTCTTCGCTGGCTTCAATCGTACCACTGAAGCAGCCGATGCTGATGGATCAATGAGCTTCATGCATCCACAGGGAGTCATCGTCCAAAAGGATACCACTTCGACTTTTGGGAAGGAAGGTGAGCAAATTTCGGATCAAACATTCGAACCTCTAGACATTCCAGCCCTCACCAATCTCTTCAAAACCTGGTACGACTTCACTGGACCCTACTATTTCAAGGTAAGCCTCTAAAAATGTTTTAAACTTCCAGAAAATCTCATAAAAATGACTTTCCAGCGCTCCAACGAGAAGTACAGCGGAGGCGGGGATTGGATTGTGGTCGAGGCAAAGATGGAGCTCGAGAAAGTTGATGGAAGCGGAGTGATCCTTCGTGGCGACGTCATGCACATTTGGAAGAAGGAAGACGACAAGTGGTTCATGTTCTATGAGCAATATCATGTTGATAAGGAGGAGTGATTTGATTTAATCTGTGTAATGAAGATTTGTTAATAAAAAAATTTTGTGTTTCAAAAAGTGTGTTTACATTAGCACAGATTGCAAATCCCCAATTGATTGAAATCGATTTGTTTTGGTAACATTCAAGGAGGGGGAATATGAAAAAAATTGCGAGATTCCGTTTCTATTCGACTTTCGAGGAGTTGAACTTGTGAACCTCACGCTGGAGATTCCGCGCCGCTACCAGCTACGGTGGCATAGCCCCCTCCGATGGCATTAAAGCAGTCCACCCAAACACTCAACTTTCAGCTCCATTATATAACTTCTTATGAGAGATATCAAAAATCTGTCAACTGATAAAATATAGCTGACTTTATGATAAACATTTAATGAAAAGGAGGAGTGATTTGATTTGATGTGCCTAATGAAGTATTGTTAAGCAGCAAGCTGGTGCGCCTTCGGCGCGATTCAATCTATTTTTTTAAAATGGTTCGTCGCTAGGTGTCTCACTTTTTCTAAAAGGGTCACGTAAATCTATATGTATTTTTCAAGTTTTTCAAAAGTTGACAGACGGACGCCTCTAGCGTTTTATTTATATGCAAAAAGTTTTCAATTGTTGAAATTTAGAAATAGTTTTTTTAATATGAAACCATCCTGTACCGTTTAATAAGAAATACGAAAACGGGGATTTATCAGTTGATTTTTGTCCATTTCCAATCACTTTGGAAATTTTCGAGTATTCGTAGAACAGAACTACATTGAAAATCATGTATTTTCATAATTTTTTTGGAAATTCCTAGTTTTTCAGCTATCTGTCGAAAGAAAAGGGGATCTTTCAGAAATCGGCAAATAGCTGAAAAACTAGGAATTTTCTTTAAATTCTGTAAATGCAAAGTTTTCAATGTAGACCTATTTTACACCCTCTAAAATTTTCACATCAATCGGAAACATGACCGCTGAGCTTCAGACTTCTGAAAATGGTCAAAATGACCCAAAATTGACTCTTAAACAAATTGTTGTATATATCATTGACGAATACTGTAGAACCCAATATCTGGGTCATTACCTAAAAATCCAATCGAGTTTGAGTTGGAAATTTTCTAGGTCATGACCTAGAAATACCTAATTTTCATAGTTTGTAGTCTACTGATAATCTTTAACCATTTTCCCACCAATCAGGTGCCAGTTTTTCCAGGTTCTCAGGCCATTGACGCAAGTTGAGGATCAGAAATTTTTAGATTTTTTTTGAGGGCGTGATCGAACGAAAACTCTTCTGGATCTTGCGAAAAGTGAAGACATTTGGGATCATTTGAGACATTTGAGACATTTGGGATCTGAAAAAAAAATCTAAAAAATTGGAATTTCGAATTATAAAAAGAAAACTCGTTTATTCAAAGAATTAGAAGGCAGTGACAAAAGCCGCTACTCGTAAGGATTTGGCAATGTTCCAATTGATAAAAAATTCCGATTAGAGCGCATTTGCATTTCTCAATATCGAATGTTGTGCTCGATTTGGACCCGTTGGATTTCTTCGCTGAATCTCTGAAAAAACTGGCAGTGGATTTTGAGTTTTTTTTCTGTTTTATGTAGTATTTCAAAGAGATAATGTTTTGGATTTTTGATTATAGAACTTTAAAGAAGATAAAAATGAGTAAGATTAAACATTCCTACCCTATGTCTCCGTTTCGCCGACTCTATCCTTTTCAGCAAATTCTGAATATCCATTTTTCGTTTTTCAACACTTCGATCCAACATTTCAAACTCCTCCAACATCATTCTAGGGACAAATTCAGGAGTTTTTCGAGAGAAATTGAAAATTGAAGCAGAAGACGTTGACGCCGAATTGAAGGTCCCAACAGGAAGAGACGAGGGGCGGAGCCTAATTGATGGGTCTGAATTTTTTTTTTGGAATTTCCTTTTTGAAACCTTAATTTTACCTCCTATGAATTTCATTGGAGATGGTTGCTCATCCTCTATGTCTTCTTCTTCTATCAAATTATCCAATGAGATTTCCGAAGAAATACAAGATGACGTGGATTTTGGAGAACCTTCTGGCGTTTTGGAAATTTTCCAATCTTCAATCTTGAGTTGGAAGTCTTGCTCCAACGAATGTTCGGATTCTATATTTGGCAAACCCTCTGTTTCTAGAAGTTTCCGAGAAATAGATTCTTCTGGAAGGTCTTCAGAACTTCTTTTTGAATTCTGACTGACGTCTTCTGAAATCGAGGAATCTTCTGGATCTTCTGGAGCTTTAGATAAAGCTTCACAGGGAAAGAAGGTGTTTTTAGTTTCAGTAGTTTTTGGCAGGAGAAGAGAATTGGAATTTTTAGAATTGGGTAGTTCCTGAAAATTGAAAAATTGGTTTTTTTTAAATTTGTAAATCTTTAAAATTCGAAAATCTACTGTAATATTTGAAATTCGATAAACTAGAGTGATATGTGAAATTAAAATTTACAGTTATCTTTGAAATTCATAAAACTACAGCAATTTTCGAAATTCAAAATCCTTTCTTTTTTTTGAAATTCAGACTACTATAGTAACCTTGCAGAATCCGAAATCTACAGTAATTTTCAAATTTTGAAAAACTACAGTAATCCTTGAAATTCAATTCAAATTCGAATTCGAAAAATTTCATTAATCTTTGAAATTCGAGAACTACAATAATCATTGGAACTCAAATCATACCGTAATCTTGAGAATCAATAATTACTGTAATCTCTAAAATCCAAAATCTACAGTAGTCATTAAAATTCAACAACTACTGTAATCTTCAATGTTCAAAGAACTACAGTAATATGTGAAATTAAAATTTACAGTACTCTTTTTAAAGGGCATAAAATATTTCAAACTGAAAATGTTTACAGTAATGTAGGAAATTCGAAAACCTACTGTGACTTCTGAAATCCGAAAAACTGCAAATTCAAAAATTAAAGTAATCTTTGAAATTAAAAAATCACAGTAATCTTTGAAGTTCGAAAGCTACAGTAATCTTTGAAATCGAAAAACTACAGTAACTTTTTTTAAAAACATGAAATATTTCAAACTTGAAAATTTCTGCTGTTTCCGAATCATTTCAAGATTAGAGTTAATTGAAGTTTTTTTAATACATTTCCCGACAGCATTTCTAAATTTGGAATTAATTTTCCCGGAATTTTTGGAAATTCAGTACTTTTTATTATGTTAGATAAAAAGTTCGGGACGATTTCGGATTCATTAAAGCATTCAAAATATTCCCCAAAAAATTAATAAATAGAAACAGAAAATTTATTTTTCTGATATTGAATGTTTTTACTCACCTTATTCCCATTTTCCTTCTTTTTCCCAGCAACAAATCCCGTTCCAAAATACACCAAAACGCCCAGAAAAATCAGTAAAATGAGCAATGTCAATATAAGAAACATAGTATTACAAATGGAGCAAAAACTCGGCTACAGGGGTCCGTCAACAGGAAATGGACCATCTGCTGACGGGAATTGTGTATGAACATGAAGAGCAAGATGATGCTCATATATGCATTTCGGAGCAGCAGATGGAGCCAAGGGGTAGGAGAAGAAGAAGGATGCGGGAATTTCAGGAAACGAAAAAGAAGGAGAAGAAGACAATTTTATTTCTCGAGAGGGAAAGAAAAAGGACAAGGGAGAGATATGGATGGGGATAGAGGGTCCCTAGGAGGAGAGAGAAGAGACGCAGAGAACAGAGGAAGGGTCATTTGTCAAATTGAAGGGGAGAAGCTGAATAATATTGAATTTACTTTTTTTTTCATTGTTAAAAATTGGAAATTTGAAACATTGATGTTCAGAAATTCCATTCCATAAAATGGGAAAGTTTAATTGACCGTGAATCTTGGGCCCCATAACTTTTAACTTTGAGCCAGTTTATCTCGGTTCCTGTCAAAGATACAAAAAAGTTGTCAACTGATAGATTGTTTATCATATTATCAAAAATATTTTATTAGTTGACACATTTTTGATAACTTGCATAGGAGCCGAGATAAATTGGCTCAATTCCTTTGTCGATCAGGACTATTTTTTGTAAAAAACGTTTTTTTTTTCTTTACACTTTGTTTCAAATACACTTTGAGTTTTTCTTTTTTTCTGAAAACTTGATAGATCTTTCTTGTTGGTTAGAGCTGACCAAAAATCAAAAATCTCTCGAAAAAACAACAAAAAATCATGTGATATCAGAGAATTGATTAGTTCAAAAGAAAATTTTTCCTCTTTCACTTTCTTTTTATCTCAAAAATGATGAATTTGGTTTTTTTAGTGTTATTGATAATTCATCTAAACAAGTCGAAAAATGTACTGTGAACAATTAATTTTTGGCACCTATGTTCACTTTGAGCTCCATTATCTTGGTTCTTATGAGAAGTATCAAAAATTTTTCAACTGATAAAATGTTGGTGATATTATAATAAATAATTTACTAGTTGAAAGATTGTTGTTATTTTTACGGGAAATGAGGAAAATCGGCTTGAAGTTAAGCTTCATTTAGAGCCGCCAGTAAGCCGCCACTGATTTGTAGCAGCCAAACTTTGAGCTCCGTTATCTCGGTTTCTGTAAGAGACATAAAAAAATGTTCAACTGATAAAATGTTGGTGATATTATGATAAGTAATTTACCAGTTAAAAGATTTTTGATATCTTTTACAGAAAATGAGATACATGGGCTCAAAGTTGACGGTTTGGATGGACATCTATTAGAGCAAATGCAGTAGGAGCCGAAATTTAGAAAATTGCTTATTTTTGAATTTTAAAATTTTCTCTTTATGTTTCTCATAATTCTCAGATTTTTTAAGCATTTTAAGAATTTAAGCTTCCTAGATTCTTAATTTCTTTAATATTTTAAATACAATTCTAGAATTTTCAGAATTTCGATTCCCAAAAAGATGAAAAACTTTCTCCAGCTCATTTTTGGAATTCTGCTAATTTTAAAAGGTGAAAAGTAAAGATCTTGCAGAGAAGTCAGTACTAAATGCGTTACAGTTTCCCCCTCTCCTATCGAAAACTCGAAACAGCACGAAATAATTGCAAGTCTCAACGATTTTCGCTCGAAATTTGCCAAAATTGCTCAAATCGCCAACATGTATCAATTAGTGAGTGTCCTAAATTACCCTCCAATTTACATACAATTTTATTTTCAGGAATACAGTAATCTCCGTGAGAATGAGGCTAAAAACTACACAAATTACTGTTCACTACCCAAAGATTTTCTCGAAAATCAACCGAATTACGAGCCAGTACCTGAACAGTTTGTGAAGAAATTTCTGGAATATTCAGAGGATCATTTGAAGGATTTGAACAAAACTGACCAATTTTTTGGGACCAAATATTATTTTTCGGATGTTCTAAGACCGCTGTACATGGAAGTTGGATGTGCGAAATCGGAAAAATCCTGTGCGCTGAAATTGAAAAACACGGCATCGAAAATTTTGGATGGTCAAGGGATTTCGGTTGATTATGTATGCATTTTTGGACCATAGTGAGTGAATTTTTGTCCATTTCCAACTTTCTAGCTCATCTAGAAGTCGAGATATAGCCGTCCAAAGTTTCGGGAGGTTAGAGACGCCAGACGACGAGACATACTGCGTCTCTAACCTCCTGAACGTTGATCGGCTCTATCTTGGCTCCTAGGTGAGCTGGAAAGATGGTTTTTTTTTCATTGAATTAAAGCGAATTTGTATGTTTTTTTAAGTACAATAGGAAAATTTCTCATTTCCTTGATGCCAAGATTCTGAATTTCAGCATGGAACCGGCGGACTTGGACCGGATCCATGGTCCACCTGGTAGCGCTTGTGTTTATGGAAAAGCTGAAAATGGAATTCTTTGTAAAAAAGCGACGGTGCTGGAAGCGATTGATTAATTTTAAATGTATGAATTTTATTTTTTCAGTTTCAAGATTTTTTGTATTTTTTGTGATAAATTTTTTAAATTCTAATTTGACTACAAATGATGATTCTAATGGATAAGAAATTCAAGTTTCCCAAAGACATGATTGAATAAACTTGGTGCTCATATTTTTCATAAATCTCTTTGTCATACACAGCCAGCAATGGGCTGGTGGTCTAGTCGGTCAGTGTTCCACGGTTCACTGGAAGGCAGCATCACTAGAACAGGGCTCGCCACTCATGCTGAGGATCAGACTGCGAACAATGGGGTTTTTGGTTGGTTTTTCCCCCCGTAAAAATCATTTTCCCTTTCAATGTACTGAGCCTCTACGCGGCGAAAGGGATCAACAGACGAGAGTCTGGCTAATCAGTACCAAAATTCTGAAATAAAATTTCAGTTTCATTTTGGTTTAAAATATGAAAAGAAGAGATTTTCTCCATTCCTTTTCTTTTTTGAACTTTAAAAATGGAATTTCGAAAAATTTTTTAAAAATCAATTGTCAAAACTTTTTGTGTGGTAGATCAAATTCGAACAGCGGCAAAATCTGAATTTTGATTTTTCTCTGTTCATTTTTCGTCATTTTGTTCATTTTTTTCACATTTTTTCAAGATTTTCCTTGTTTTTCGGCTCTTTTTATACTATATATTTTCAGAATTTTATGTGAAAATTAAAACTTCAGACCCATCGCCAACTAAATTCTACTAAAAATCAAATTAACTTTCAAAATTAATTAACGAAGTTCGAGAAAAATCGAAAAATGGAAATTCCACAGAAAAGAGAGAAGATGCAGGAACCGTAAGTCTTTTTTTGATTACAAATTCTGAAAAAATCTGAAAATGTGGAATTCTGAAGTTCTGGAAATCTGGAATTCGAAAATTCGAGAATATCATTGTAAGAATAAAAGAATACCATGAATACCATGAATCCCCAAAAACCCAAGAATCCAAAAATTCCAGAATCCAAAACCCAAGAATCCAGAATTTTAGAATTACAGAATTCCGGAGTTCCAGAATTTCAAAACTTCCTTTCGGATTCTTGGGATTCGTGAGATTCTGAATTCCCGGAATTCTGAAATTCTGGAATTCTTCGATTCTAGGATTTTTCGCATTTCTGATTTCTTAGAATTTTTAGAATTCAGAATCTCGGCAGTTCTGAAATTTTGAAATTGAGTTTCTTGAATTCTAGGAATCTTAAATTCTGGAGATCTCTAATTTTAAAGGTTCTGAAACTTAAGATTACAGAATTCTAGAATTGGAGAACAGGTAGCTTGAAAATCCAGAAAATTCAACAATCCATGAAACCAAGAATTTGAGAATTCCGAAATTTCCGGGTTTCAGAATTTCAGAATTTCAGAAATTCAAAACTTCCTTTCGAATTCTTGGGATTCTTGAATTCTGAAGTCCTGGAATTCTGAAATTCTGGAATCATTGAATTCTTGGATTTTGGGATTTTTGATTTCTTGGATTTTTGGAATTTCGAATTTTTGAATTTTTGAATTTTAGGATTTCAGAATTTCGAAATTTCAGGGTTTGCTATATTTTTGGATTTTCTGGATTCCTATGATTCTGAAATTCTAGAATTTTTGAATTTTTTAACTTTCAGACTCATCAAAAAGTTCCGCTACACTCCTGTCTACTTCCTCGACAACACATCCACCTTCTCAAATTGCCGATTCACTCGAGAATTTATAAAAACGTTTCCCGAAGACTATCTGGAACCGATTTCTGGAATTTCTCATGCTGGAAATCAGAAAATGCTGAAAAAATACAAAAATCCAGTTATTGAAGTCTTCGGAGCACTGGAAAATCCAAAAAAGAGCCGATTGTGTGAGCCGATTTCGAAATTTTTGGAATTTTTGATTTTTTTTCGAATTTCAGAGATATTTCGAACTTTAAAAAGTCAGGAAAACCATCCAAAAAAGCGGCTACAAATCCAGAAATGCAAAGCTACAGTAATCTGGAAGCTTTGGAGAATCCGGTATACTCCAAATAGAAGAAAATCAATTAAAAAAAATGTTTTCAGATCAATAGTGCTCTGATAGAAATGCTCGAAAATCCCGGGAAAAAGAGATTTGAAGATCACAATTATGCAGCTGAAAATAAAGAAAATGTGAACAATCAGCGGAAATCGAAAGGAAACAAAAATTCGAGAAAAAGGAAAAGTTTGGAAAAGAATACGGTAGAGGAGAATAAGGGTGAGCAATGAGTAAAAATAAAAAAAATATTTCAGTTTCATTCTGGTTTTAGAAGTTTTGAGAAATTCGAGTTTCGTTAATCTCTGAATCGGCACTGCAAAATTTTTTGAAGTTTTTGAAATTTTCTAGGTTCTCAAAATCACTAGGTTATCATATTTTTATTTTCCAAGGTTTTGTTGGATTCTTAGATGTTCAGAATTTTGGTTTTTATCATATTCAAGGTCCTGAAGATTCTGAGAAATCGATAAAAACCTTTTAAAATTCTGTATTTTCAGATTCTTTGGGAATTTTGAATACCCCCCCCCCCCTCAGATTCTCAATTTCAGATTCTCAGAATGTCAGAATCTCAGAATCTCGAAATCTCAAAATCTCAAAATCTCAGAATCTCAGAATCTCAGAACCTCGAAATCTTAGAATCTCAGGATCTCAGATCTTCAGAATCTCAGAATCTCAGAATCTCAGAAATATTATGTCACAGGATCTCATAAATTCAGTAATTCAGATTCTCAGATTCTCAATGTCAGATTCTTCATTCCCAAACTTCGGGATCAAGAAATTCAGAAGTTTTGAAACTCTAAATTTCTGGAAGTCTAAAATTTCAGACTTCCGAAAATCTGAAAATCTGAAATTCTAAAACTTCCAATTATTCTTGAAAACAAAAGATTTCAGTTTCACAGACTTTTTGAATTCTGATATATCAATTTTTTGATTGTTGAATCTTCAGTGCAATGTCCAGTTTTTTCAGATTCTTACCAAAACCATCCAACCACATTTCCGACTGCCTCTGACCAATCTTCAACATCTGAAACCAAAAAAGTTGCCTATACGAAATTTCAACTGGCCACAATGAGAGAAATGTTTGAAAAACACGAATATCCAGAGCTGAAAACCTTGGAAGTGATGGCTGAAAATCTGAAATTGGATGTTTTGGCGGTTCAGAACTATTTCAATCGTCGACGTCAGCTGAAAAGTATTCTAGAGCAAATTGGAAAAGAGAAAAGTGGATGATGAGCAATTGGATTACTGTAATCTTGAATTCCTATGACTATTTTTATCCGGTTATGTCCATTTTCCTAGTACTAATGCTTCTAATTCATTACTGCGATTTTTCGAAATTTTTGAAAAATTTGCCATTGATTTATTGTTTGATTAACTGGATCTATTTATTTACAACATGTTTTGAAATGAAACACTGATTTTCTTTGGAAAATTTTTTTGTGTTTCAGATATAACATATATTATGAGTGTTTTTTTTTCAGACGATATTCCGAAGATATTTTCAACTTTTACATCGAAAAATGCGGAATTTCGATTTAGGATCGTTTTCCAGTCATCTGGAAAAATTAAGCCCTTTAAAAAGAGATGCAGTGACTTTGTTTCTGATTTTCGCTTCAATGAGTATTGAAACATATAATTCTGTTTCATCTTTATTTGATATGTCGGGAATTTGATATGTCGTTCAATTTGAAAACTTTAGAAAGTCTACTAATTCGAACAATGTTGCTCATCTTTTTAAAACGTAAAATCTCTAAAAGAAGCTTCCATGTGTACTGTCAAGTTTGAGGTTTATTATCTTGGCTCCTTTAAGAGATATCAAAAAATAGTTAACTGATAAAATTTTTCTGACCAGCAAGCTGGTGCGCCTTCGGCGCGATTCAATCTATTTTTTTTTCAAATGTTCGCCGCTTCGTTTCTCACGTTTTCTAAATAAAAGGGTCACGTAAATATATATGTATTTTTCAATTTTTTCGAAAGTCCACAGACGGACACGAGGACGGACAGACGCCTCTAGAATTTTATTAATAAGGAAGATATTATAATTAACAAGTTATTAGTTGATCACTTTTTTTTGTATCTTTGACAGGAACCGAGATAAATTGGTCCTAAGTTGAACGTTAGGGAGCCCTTCTATTACAGATTTTACGGTAGCTACTTTCTCGTGTTATAAAGTGGATGAAATTAGATAAGAAAATGCAAAAATCGCTAGAAAATTGTTTTTTTTTTCGAAAATAAAATAAATTTAGGACGAAGTCAAAAATTCCATTTGGGTGTTGTTGAATAACTACAAAAAAGTCATTATTTTCTTTTTTTTCTGTTTCAGAAAAGCCATATGACATTTTTCTGATTTTCGCATTCAGTTCCTTTCGTTGACTCCAGTTGAAAGAATTTCAGAGTTAAAAAAAACATATTCTTTTTTTTTTTTCGTTTTTCTGTGGTTTCCTTGTATCATTTTTTCTTTACTTTTCAAAAATAGAATACACAATGATTCTCTTAATTGCAGCAACCCGGAAACTAATACTTTCCCAGCAAATAACTTTCTTTTCATTATTTTCCCAGACATGCCCTCTTTTGTTTTCAGGAATATATATTTTCCAGATGCTGTCTCCTGATTTTTGACTGCTGACACCCTTATTTAATAGACCTTATTTAATTGATCCTTGTTATTCGATTCACGCGCATTCATTTTTTCCACTCGTCATAGGCTCCGCCCACTTTTTTCCCATGACTTGGGAACTTGGAGTTTGATTCTGAGAAGAAGAAAAGAGCAATTTGAGTTTTGGAGTATTGGAAGATCCTGAAAATCTAAAACAATCACCGTTTCAGAATGTTCCAAAGTAGCAAATCTAATTTTTGAATATTTGATTGTTTAATATTTTTTTTGAGTTGCTATCAAATTTTTGGATTAAAAATATTCTTTAAAGTATCATTTTTGTTACTTGGGTTCCATTATTTTTTGGTTATCAGAATCTGAATTTTAAACTCATACATTACATTTTTTCAGCACTCCAAAATCCAGGAAAAAAATGGTCGTCACCGATTTCTACTCGCTTCCGATGGTCACTCAAACCGGTGACTATACCCAAGAAACATTGGAAAAAATAGTGGAGACTGTGCAATTTTCAATTTTCTGTTTCACTTTTCCATTTTACATTCTGGTGACCTATTTCATGTTGGACGCCTTACACCGAGGAATTGATGAATTGTCCACTCCGTTTTTCAGATTATGCATCACAACTGCTTTTATTGATATTTGTGAGTTTATATTTTATTGATATACTGTAAAACCTGTGATGAAAGGCCACCCAACTTTGAGCTCATATATCTCAGTTTATGTAAAAGCTATCAAAAAGTGGGCAGCTGAAAAAATATTTTTGACATTATGATAAACACTTTATTTGTTGATTACTTTTTTATATCTTTCACACAATTCGATAAAAGTTGACTGTTCGGGTGGCCTTCTAGTGTTAACGGTAGTTGATGAAATACTTAGAAAAGCCCTGTATTATTTTCTGTTTCATTACAAATGTTTTATTTTAAAACAAAACCGTCAATTTTGAACTCAATTATCTCAATTCCTATGAAAAATAACAAAAATATGTCAACTGATAAAAAATTTCTGAAATTATGATAAACAATTTATCAGTTGACCACTTCTTGATATCTTTCATAGTAACCGAGAAAATTTAACTCAAAGTTGATGGTTTAAGTGCTCTTCTATTAGAGGAAATACGGTATTTTAAACTGAAACGAGGAAATCGTCTTTTCTGTTTTTTTTTAATTTGCTAACTTTTGTAAAATTTTTAGTTTGATCAGCTCACTATTTGCATGAATTATTTTCCTGTGATGTGAGCCTTAAAAAAAACATTGAGGGATGGAAAACAAATGCTTAGAGGCATGCTTAGATCTAGTAGAGTTTGTACTTTGGATATGAAAATTATGACTAGTATGGAACGGAAAAAAGTAGAAGTCGATTTTTCAAAAAAATATCGAAAAAGTCTAAATACATTTTTGTGCCGGAGAGATTTCAGGCCCATACTCCCAGGGGGCATCGAAATAGGGGGCATCGTGCTCAAAGGGGGCATTCACTCATAGGGGTCACTAACTCATCGGGGGCATCCTGAAGTTGTCTCTTAGGAGGCATCCCACCATGTCTCATAGGGGGCATCGGACCAAATGCTCCCATGGGGCATTGATAGTCTCATAGGGGTCATTGAGATCAATTTGAGTATATGATTCGGAATATGATGAATTTTTATTTTTACATCTTTTTCGTAGTTTTTTGAGGAAAACAAACACAATTGAAGACTATCAAAGGTGTTATTTCGGCGGGTCAACTGGGTAGAATTTCGGCCAAAAATTCGGGGGTACAATGATTCAGGGGTACAACTCATTTCATTCAGGGGTACAACGCTTGTGATTCGGGGGTATAGTTTTTTTTGAGGGAGTTTCTGAATTGTTGAATTTCAGAGCTTGAAAATCTCAAAATTCTTAGAATTTCAGAACTTTGAAATTTCAGTAATTCGGAATCTGAGAATTTTAGAACTTCAGAGTCTGAGAATTTCACTGTCTAATTAAACTTCTACGGAGTGGAAATCAAATACACGAAACAGGAAAAAAAAACTTTTTTTCAAAAAAAATTTTCAGGGACCCTCCTGAACAATTATCTGGGTGCAATGCTCCCCAAATGGGGATGGGGAACTCGTGTTTATTTATTTTTGGATGTTTACTATGCACATACTTATTTGTATTTTGCATGGGCGTCTGGTAAGTATTTAATTAGCAATTAGGGTAGTTAAATATGGCAATTATAAAGTTATGGACCTTAAAATGATTCCAATCTTGAACTTTGAATGAGTCATTGTGTGCTGAAAGTTTTGGAAATTGATTAAAAGTGTCTAGAAAATTACTATTTTCGCTATTTTGAAAAAAAACGGTTTCAGGATTTTTATAATTTTGAAAGCAGTTTTTAGAATATTCATCATAACTTACTCATTCGGATATATAATTGAAAATTCTGTTTCAAATCTTTGACGAATTAGGAATCATTTTCTGAGATATTCTGTAGATAATAAAATAAAAAGATTATAAGCTTTTCAAACTTTTAGAATCCAAAATTTCGAAAAAAGAGATCTTTTGATTTTTGATTCCAAATTTTTTTTTGCAAAACTAAAAATAAATGTCTTATGACTTTCTCATGGATGGGAACCTATTTTTATTTCTGTTTCACTGATTTTTGAATTCTAGCTTTTCTGGTTTTTCTTTAACCATTCAGGGTCTTACCAAGATAATTTTTTCAGCTTCTTTAAAGTGTATACGTGCCAAAAACAATTAAAAAAAATTGAATCCATTATGTGCAAGTTTGTTGAAACATAATTGCTTTTTGAGCAGGTGCGCTAAACTTATTTCCTGGAATTTTTTTTCCTAGAAAAATGTAATTTGTTGAAAACTAGATTCGAGGAAAGAAACAAATGATGTGATGGTCAGAAAAAAAAAGATTTTTAGGGGACAAAATATAAAGATTGAAAATAAAAGGTTTCAGGAATTTGCCAAGCAATGTGCGTATCTCTTCTAGCTACCAACCGAGTCTCCGCCATTCTTTTCCCTTCAAAGCATTCTAGAGTGAGTACAGTAATCGCCTACAGGAACTTTAGCGTACGCTAAAGTGACACTTCTAATATACACAGAATCAAGTACAGCAATTAAGATAGAAGATCATTCAGCTGCTGGAATCTGACAGTAGGTACAGTAATCTTACTACAGTATTCTTCATAAATCCTACAGTAACCCTTGCTATCCTAAACTGCGAGAATTGATACTATACTATAGTAAACCCAGCGTTATCTATACTGACGCTCACCTACAAAAGCCTAGACCGTTCAGCTACAGTAGTCCTACTGAGAATACGTGCTCAACCTACAGTAGTACTATTACAGTAGTCTTCAAGAATTCGACAGTATCCTTACTAGTCCAAACCTACAGGGATTAATGCTTCAAATATAGTAACACCTAACTAGCCTAGACTGTAAGAATCGATATTCCAACTGCAGTAATCCCAACGAACGTTATATTGCCACTGAAGTCTTCATGAAACGTACAGTAACCATTGTTAAATTGAATTGCAATAATTGATGATTCAACTTCAGTAATTCCCACTTACACTATAGTAACACTGAACTACAGTAATCATACAACATTAGTCTTTATGAATCCTACAGTAACCCTTCCAGCTACTCCATTTTCAGATGTGGACATCCACGCGCCTCCGAATTGCCATAGCCATTCAATTTTTGCCGGGACTTTTTGCTGGAATCGCCACATTTTTCAACGAAACTCAATTATATCGAAATTCTAAAAATGGAGTCGTCCCAAGGTTCAAAAGGTCGGATTCGGGGAAACGGTTGAAACCAAAATTTGAGCGTAAATTGATTCCAACATTTTTTTCAGTGAAATTTTCATTGGTGTACTTTTCGGAATCGCTGGGCTGTTCTTGGCAATTGTGTGCATTTATTTGATTTTGGCTTATTGTTATTTGTTGTTCATGTTAAGAAAGAGTAGTAATGCTATTGTGAGTTAGCGGGGAATTTGAAAAGTTTCAAAAAAATTTCATCGTTTCAAAAGTTTGATAACAAAATGAAATTTTTCCAGTGTTGAGTGATTTTTTTCTATTGTTGATTCTGAAATTTTGATATTCTAAAATTGTGTAAATCAGGAATTCTGAGAGTATTGGATTTCTGAAAATTTGGAATTTCAGGGTTTTGTATTCTTGGGTCTTTTAGGATTTTTTTTGAAATTTTCAGAATTAGGAATGATTTTCAGAATTAGGAATGATTTTTTAACTAGAATCTTTAAAATAGATTACATTTCAGAAATCCTCCCATTTTGCAAAATCCCGTGCTGTTATCAAGAAAAAAGAAGTGAAACTTTTCATCATGAGCAGTATTACAGGTAACTCAAATCTTTTGGATTACTGTAGCACAATTTTTTCTTTCAGTAACTATTCAAATTTCTATTCTGGTCCTGGTGATTATTTATGCAACGTCACTATTGAATTTCCCGCTGGATACATTTTATTTATGCTATAATGCTATCAGGTAAGATTCTCAGATGCTAAATTCTGAAAGTTTTAGAAAATTTTGGTTTTCGAAATTTTAAGATGTTGGTTCCAAAATATACAATCGTATTCACAGCAGAAACAATTCGAAATTTCTAAATCTGAAATTCTTAACTTTTTGAAACAGCGATTTTCATTTTTTTTTTCCAATTATTTTTCAGCGATCTGTACGCTGGAATCAATCCATATCTTCTCTGGATTTTCTCGGATTCCCTCCGAAAACATATTTTCATTCGCTTGGGTTTAAAGAAGAGAAGACGAGTGGCCAGCTCTTCTGTGGTTACTGTAAATCAGTGAATTTTTTATTTTTAACTTCTTTCTCAATAAAAAGTTCCGTGTCTCGATTTTTTGCTCAATTTTTATCCGAAATATCAAATTTTCCTTCTTCCTAGATTCCGAAAATGGGGATATGAAACATTGATAATTTTGAAAAATTGTAAAATAATTCTGCTTTTTTTGAATTCGGAAAGCTTTTTTTGAATTCTTTTTGAGAAAAAAAACCATTTTCAAAATAATTTTAATTTTAATGTTTTTTTAAAGACTCAAAAACTCCGATTACATCACTTCATGAATTTTTGTGATCCAAAAAATGAAAATTTTGAAAGAGTGATTTTGGAAATTTCAAAATTGAAGAAATTGTTGATGATCACTAAGTAGTTTTATTTAAATTCGAAGAGTTTGAAGCAAAAATTTCATGGTTACTAATAAATTAATTTTTTTTCAGATTCAAAAACAAAATTTATGAAATAACAAGAAATTGTTTATTTTATTAGTGATCAGGTTCAGACATCAGCGGAATTCCTCATTCCTTATTCCTTCTTCCTTATTCCGGGTGTTTATTCTATTCCTTATTCCTTCTTCCGGGGTTTTCAAATTGTATTCCTTATTCCTTATTCCTTATTCCTGATTTTCAAAAATTTTATTCCGCTCATGTCTGATCAGGATGAATGAATTTTCGAAGCTTTTTATTTCCAAATTATTTCTAAAAATCAATTTAATTACGGAAAGAATTTGGAACTTTGTGAAATCTGAAATTCTAAGCTTTCCGAAACCGCGAAAAATTTCAGTGAATTCATTTGTGATTTTTGTGTTTTCAAAAAATGGGGTTTGAAACTTTGAAAACTATCAAATACCGTATTTCCTATAATAGAAGCCCACCCAAACCGTCAACTTTGAGCTCAATTATCTCGATTCCTATGAGAGATACTACAAATATGCCAACTGATAAACTATTTATCACAACATCACCTATATTACATCAACTACCCAATTTTTAAAATCTTTCACTGGAATTGAGATAATGGAGCTCAAAGTTGAGGGTTTGGGTGGGCTTCTATTTGAGGATATACGGTAATACAGCATTTTTTGAATTCGAAAATTTTCAGATTCGAGATTTTTCTTTGAAATTTTTGAAGACTTGAAGATGTTGACATGTATCGATCTATGAAACGTTGTGATCTAAAAGTGAACATTTTGAAACGGTAATTTCATATTTTTAAATTTTAGTTTGCTAAAAAATTGCTGGTCATCATTCAGGAATTTTGAAATTCAGAGACTTTATAGTTAAAGGAAAAAATAAACAAGATGAACAATAAACTAAAATATTTTTCAAATTCAAAAATGAAATTTATAAAACAGCGAATATTTATTTTTCAAAGGATCTCCAAAAACAGAAATCTTGAAAATTCCAACTTTTAGGACTCCAGTAGTCTTTATTTCCTTGTACCCTTATCTTTCAGGTGTTCTCTGTCCGTCCGAGACATTGCTGTCTGTGGAAAACTTGAAAATAATAAAAAAGAACATGTGAAAAAATTTCAGATATTCAGAACTCCAGGAATCTGAAGAAAAAAATTAACAATATAGGTACAGATATCAGAAACATGTTCATTTGTTTGATGTGCTTTTCTTGGAAGTTTTTTTTTATCCAAAAAAAATGTCCGCTTCAAAAAATTGATTTGAAGGACAATCAAATGTTAATACAATGCTGATTTACAATTTTTTCATAAAATTTCTAAAATTTTATTAAAATCCCAAGTTCATAAAATCTCAGAAAACATCACCTGTTTCAATAAAATGATAAACTTTTCAATTTTCAATTTTTTCGATTCATCCTTCAATGGAAAATGTAAAAAACAATGTCTAGACATCAAGAATTACTTTAACTACTCATTAAGCGTTTTAATTTTCAAAATTTCAAACATCAATTTGAATTGTTTCCCCTAATTACCCCTAATTATACATCTCAAATTCTAGGAATTCCTGTTCTACAGATCACTTAAAACAAATTCTAGACCTTTCTATTCCCAGACATGACCTAAATACACTTTTTGCTTTTCCCCTCCAAAAACGACCCGAATGAGATTTTTCGATAATGAAATTTGTGCATATGTATTTTTTGACGCACTATGCTCCCAATTAAGCTCCGCCTCCTTTTCTTATTTTTCCTCATGACCCCCAATTTTTGACATATTGACTATATAGCTTTTTGGGGGGTATTTTTCCACCCTTATTGAAATTCTTTCCTAGAATGTCAGGTGAAAATTTTATAATAAAAGCATTTTAGTTGTTAAATGATCATTGAAAGAGTTTTGATGCTTTTTGAGCCATTAAAACACTATTTCATTTTTTCTGTTACAAGGTTTTCACTTCAAAGACAAAAAAATCTTTAATCTAGTTGATATTTCATATTGTATTTTCAATAAATTTTCCAGAAATTCACTATTGAGAAGATGAATCGCTTACTGTACCATTTTTTGTTTCTATGTTTTTATCAGCAAATTTTTCTCCGGTTTCATTACATTTTTATGAATTTCTGAACTTTTTTCCTTCAATTTTGTTTTCGCCATTTTGACCATTTTTCAGGAGCTGAAGCTTAACTATTACAGTTCCCATCACTTTGAAAATATTGGAGGATGTAAAACAGACCTAGTTTGAAAGCTTTGCATTCACAGAATTTTTTGAACATTCCGACTAATTCCGATTACTGAAAGACACTAATCTTTGCCCGTTTTTGTACTGAATACTTGTTTTTGATGGTTCAAAAAACTAGGTGAAAATTGTCTGATTCTTCTGAAATTTTTAGTGTATCCTAAACAAACCTAGAGCTTTTTTTTAACTAACAACTTTACTGCAAAATCAACTCCTAGAGAGAGACAGCACGATTTCAAAATGTGCGAAAAATTTGCAGTCTTGCTCAAAAATGATTTTTTTGGCTGTCTGAAACACTAGCTCAATTTTTATAGATTTGTCTGAAAATTTCATACTATACTAAACTGACTAGATCTTCATTTTTGTAGTTGAGACCTTTTCTTAAAAGTTGAGTTCTAGAGATAAGAAACATTAAAGAGGGAAGCGCTTCCATTTGGCATACCTCCTCAGAAATTCAGTTTTCAAAAATGTTGCACAAGTTCCAGTACATTAAAGTAAACTCCAGTACGAAAACCTGCGAAAAAAGGGGTGTCTTTCAGAAATCGACAAAACGGAAAATCTAGGAATTTTCAAAAATTCTATGAATGCTAAATTTTCTACCTAGGCTTGTTTTACACTTTCCAAAACTTTCAAAGTGATCGGGAACTTGACAGTCGAGCTCCAGACTCCTGAAAATAGTCAAAATGGCTGAAAACTATCTGAAAAATATGTTTTCTTATATCTTATTGACCGGTACTGTAGTAGACTAGAAGGTCCAGGGTACTATGGTCGTGAAGGGTTTTTTTAAACAATCACATCTTTCTCCCCGTTTCACTAAATTTTCATACGGTTTTGAACTTCTTTCTTCTATTCCTGCTTTAATATAATTTGGTTTTAATTCAGCAATCATTTATGAATGATTTCCGATTTCAATTCGCTCCCTCTCATTGTCCAAATCGATGAACCATTGGATGAAACGCTTGAAAAAGTTGTTGAAACTATTCAATTCTCGATTTTTTGCTTCACTTTACCATTTTATTGTTTTGTGATCTATCTGTTATTGGATGCGCAGTTACGGGGCATTGAAGAGTTGTCAACTCCATTTTTTAAATTATGTGTTACCACTTCTGTAGTGGATATTTGTGAGTTTTAATTAGTTGGGTAATTTAAATAGTTGAAAAAAACTATAAGACCTTTTTTGTATGATACCCTACCTTTTTGATTACTTTTGAACTGCAAAAAGTAAATGGCAAAACACATGGAATTCAGAAAACAAAAATAAATCCAACAAAAAAGTTCAAAACCAATTGAAACGGAAATTCGTAGAACTTTTATATCAAAATGTTTGGATGTAACTAATAAATAAAAAAAAAGCTACTGAACATTTTTTTTCCAAATTAAAATTTTTTAGGGACCCTCCTGAACAATTATCTGGGAGCAATGTTCCCAAAATGGGGATGGGGAACTCGTGTTTATTTATTTTTGGATGGTTACTATGCACATACTTATTTATATTTTGCATGGACTTCTGGTGAGTAACTAATTACTTAATTATCTAGGGTAATTAAATCTAAAAATTAGAAAGTTTTGAACCTTCCAAACATCAGTTCTGGGTGAGTCATGGTGTACTGAAAGATCTGGAAATTGATTGAAAGTGTCTAGGAAGTAATTATTTTTTCTAACTTGAAAAAATAGCGGTTTCAAGATTACGATAATTTGGAGATCAATTTTTTTGGAATGATTGTACGATCTTGGAGGTTACAGCTAGGGTTTCCATTTGGGGGGGGGGGGG
>NC_013487.2:1491434-1499828 GCF_000004555.2 Caenorhabditis briggsae | reverse complement strand
CACCCACCCGGGGGGCTCACCCCCCGCGGCCCCCCGTTGACCCCCCTCGAATAATTACGTGAGGAAAATATTATCTTTTTTGTAGTTTTTTGATTTGAGAAAATCAGTTTTTCATGGAAAATACGTGATTATCCTTAAAAATTTTATTAAAATTCACACGCATTTAATTGCGAGGGGCCGCGGGGAGCCACGGGTGGGAGCCCCCCGGGTGGGTAGCGGGTAGCCCGCTTCTTCACCTGCCCAAATGGAAACCCTAGTTACAGCTTGAGATAAATAATTAAAATTCTGAAATTTCAAAGAAAAAAGTAATCTTTAAACAACATTTTTTCTTAATAATTTGAAAATATATCTGAAAGATTTAGAAAAATAAATACTGTTTTTCAAATTCCATGATTAAAAAAGTATTAACTGATTACAATCTATCCGTTCCTTGGCGAAATTAATTGAAAGATTTAACTAAAGACAATCAGAAACTTGTACCGTAGAACCTGTAATACAAGAGTTATCAAGTTCGAGCTAATTTTAATAATTTGGCCCCTATGCAAGATATCAAAAATATTCCAACGATAAAATGTTTATGATATCATGATAAACAATTTATCAGTTGACAACTGTTTGATATCTTTGACAGGAACCGAAAAAAATTAGCTCGAAAGTTCAAAGTGCCCTTCTATTAAAGGTTTTGAATCACATATCATAAAAACCTAAGTCATAGATTACTGATCAAAAATTATTTAAAACGAAAAAATAAATACTACCTGGTAATTGAATCGGAGTCTTATGACTCATTTTTGGAGGGAAATTCGGATAAAAAATAGGTCACAGTGATTTATTTCGAAAAATATGATTTTTAGAAAATTCAAAAAATAATAACTGATGTTTCAAAATTATCAGAATTTTGAAAACTTATTACGAATTTCAATTCGACATCTAAGTCGTCATCTCACTTTATTTGTTTCTCTGAATTGTTTCTCTGACGTGAGTTCCAAGAATTTTCTAGTTTTCGTCTTTTAAAATCCAATTAGGATATAGAAATATCTTGTTTAGAGACCTGCAATAGTCCAAATTTCAAAAATTACTATTTCAAAAAGTTGACTTCAAATTTTCCTGTTATGTTTAACACAATGACTGAACTTCTTTTAAACTCAAAATTAAGTTTCCCAGGAATCTGCCAAGCCATGTGTGTCTCTGTTCTTGCCACCAATCGCTTATCAGCTATCATTTTTCCAAATCGCCATCATCAGGTAATTAACTCTTAATTGTAACAAATTCGCAATCTAAATTTGCAGATTTGGAGCCCAAAAAAGCTGCGAATCGCATATGCAATTCAATTTCTGCCAGGAATGATTGTTGGAATAGCCACATTTTTCAATAGCACCCAATTGTACAGAAATTCAAAAAATGGAATAGTTCCGAAATTTAAAGAGTAGGGTTTTTCAAAAACTAACTTTTCAAATATCTGAAATTTTCCAGCGAATCCCTGGTCACATATTTTTTCCTAATTGCTGGCGTATTTCTAAGCTTGGTGTGCCTTTATTTGATTTTCGCATATTGCTATTTGTTATATGTTTTGAGAAAAAATACGAAAATGATTGCAAGCTCTGCTCTTAAAAAATCACGGAACATGATAAAGAAAAAGGAGATGAAGCTTTTCATAATGAGTAGTATAACAGGTAAATCAAGGTAATTAACAACAGGTCAATTAATTTTAAATTTTCAGTGGCAATTCAAATTTCTGCTCTGTGCCTTTTTGTGTCGTACGCCGTCTCAATTCTTGTCATTTCTTTGGACAAGTTTTATTTGCTTTATAATGCGATAAGGTATCCTATTTCATCTAATAGGACCATGCGCACTTTGAGCTCAATTATCGCGGTTCCTATCAAAGATATTAAGACGTTGTCAACTAATAAATTATTTATCATACCAAAACATTTGCTAGGAAACTTGAAAGAACAAAAGAATTACAAATCAGTTATAATAGTTCGGATCTTTTGTTTAACCGACTCTAAATAAAAATATTTGAAACCATGAAATCTGAAATTAGGAACTTTTCGAAACCGTAATTTTCATATTTCCAAATTTTCAGTGACCTCTATTCTGGAATCAATCCATATCTACTCTGGATCTCTCGGATTCCCTTCGGAAACATATTTTAATACGGATGGGACTCAAAAAAGGTCGAAAGCAGCCTTCATCTTCAGTGATTACTGTTATTGTACATTAACTTTTCTTTTAATTACTGGTTTGCTCTTTTCAATTAATGGGTTTGCAAATAAATTATTGGTACATAAATCTTGAAAATGAATTTGCGGAAATTTCAATAAAGATTCATTAAATGTTGGTTTTTAGCTAGCTTTATACTTTAATTTTTTGAAAATTCCAGAATTAGAATGTTTTGATTCCAGAATTTGAAAAATTTTCAAAAGTTTCAGAATTTTGATTTTTAGAATATGACCCGGCTCTTGCCAAATATGCTATACTTTTTTCAAAGTATATTCTTTTTTATCGTCATAAGTAAATTTTGCCAGGTGTTTCTTTTTTTTTAGTTTTTAGTCTCAATTTGGGTGGCTTATGAAAATTATCAAAGTTGAAAGTTTTTCATGTTTCAAGTACTTTGTTAATTCTTCTTGTGGTGATTGTAGTACTTTTCATCTGGGATGTGTCCATGAACACTTGCCTTCGTAAATCATTTATTCTCATAAAATCAACTGAAAAACGTGAAAATTGAAGGAAAATCATTCACTTTTCGGTCAATACTCCTCTTTTTGATAAATAAGAGTACTAATCTTCGGAAACTTTTCATTCCAAAAAAGTTATGCATTGATAGAATAGTGTTATAAAAACAATATTATCTAACTTTAAACACATATCTCGTTTCTGTTCAACTTGAAAATTATGATTTTTGGTACAATGACATAATGTGTCAAAAAATGAGTATTTTCAGTTGATAGTGATTGAGAAAATCTACTTCAAAGTCCTTTTCTTATTTCATAAACAGTTAAATCATTTGAAAACAATGAAATGCTTTTCAGTACATTTTCACGCTCCCATTCACCTTTTGGTGAATAATTCAGTTGATTTTTTGAGAGTAAAAATTTACAAAGAAAATGTTCATGAATGTCCATATTACGGCCTCTGGTTTAAGGCTTCCATTTCGGTCGGTCGAAAATCGCCGACCGCCGACCGACCACCGACCCAGCCGACCGACAGCCGACCGATTTCGTGCCTTTGCGTATAAAACAACAATTTTTGCGTACGAAGCACTTTATTTTAAGACAAACGAGGCTTTTAGTAGGTAGTTTGTCGTAAAATGCAATGCAGCGTATGCAAGCACGTTGACGCGCAAATGCACGAAAACGGTCGGCGCGCCGACCGATCGGTCAGTTCGTTCGGCTGTCGGTCGGCGGGGTCGGTGGTCGGTCGGCTAAATTTCCCGACTGAATGGAAGCCTTACTCTGGTTGTTTGAATTTAGATATTTACCTTATTTGTTTCTCATTTTTCCAATAAGAATGATTTGAAAATCAAAGAATCAAAAAAATTTCAAATGATTTTCAAAAAGTGTATAGTTTCGACTAAAATTATCGGTTTCAAAATGTCCATTTCTTGGAAATTCGGAGTTAAGAATGATTATGTAAATTTTCCGTTTTTCATAAAACCTCTAACTAACTTAACATTATAATTGAAAATGGAATTCAAATTTTGTAATCTATTTGACAAATTCTTTTTTTTGTTTTTGGAGATTAAAAAAGACATTATCAACATATCATAAAGCCTGTAATAGACGGGCCCCCACTTTGTCAAGTTTGAGCTAATTTACCTGGCTCTTATGCAAAGAAATGTGTCAACTGATAAAATATTTTTGATATTATGATCAAAAATTTATCAGTTAACATTTTCATATCTTTGACAGGAACCAAGATAGATGGACCCTTCTATTACAGGTTTCACGGTAGCCATAAGATTCATAGAGATCAATTCCAAAAAAAAAATCATCATTTTCTTGAAATCAGGCATTTCAGTCCAACATTTTGATCCCTTTTGTCCTTTATCTTTAACTAGTACCTTGATATTTTCAACAAGCCAAATTATTGGCTTGGAGAGAGTGAAATGTAAGAATTTTTTTGAAAACAGAGAACTTGAAGCGTTATTTTGTGTCAGATGATTTCTTTCTAACAGATCTCTATGGCAGTTGAAATTTTGAATTTTGAAAAGAAAAAGTTCTGTTTCAAGAATAGAATTTCAAAAATCCATAATATCCAAAATTATTAATTTCCGAATCGATTTTTTGGAGATTCAAAAAAGTTGAGATGGTTAGAGTTGTCTAGAACTGTTGCTCTTCGATTTCGATTTAAACCTTTGATTTTTTAACGTTTTGAAAATCCTTTTTTAACACTGAAAAAGCTGTTTGATTTTCATTAAAACTACCTTTAAACCTATAACAGAAGGGTCAAATAACTTTTAACTTTAGCCATTTCATCTCAATTCCTGTCAAAGGTACGAAAAAGTAGTCAACTGATAAATTACTCATCACTATATCACAAACATTTTATCTGTTGACAGATTTCTGATATCTCTTTTAGGAGCCGAGATAATGCGCTTAAACATGACAGTATGGGGTTCCCTTCTATTACAGGTTTTACGGTATAAATAGAAATTGCCTTTTAATTTTTCAATAATCCTCCTTTCAGATTTTTTTTCTAGCTTAAATTTCTTGTTATATAACCCATATTCCAGATGTCGCTTCCCCCTGAATTTTGGGCTCTTGCTGAGGCTAGCAACTCTCTTACTGTAGACGACAGAATTGTATATATCGTAGAAACCACACAATTTTGTGTGTTTTTGCTCACAATGTCCATTTATTTGATAATTGTTTGGGCGTTGATAGAAGCGCAAAATAAGAAAATCGATGAGCTAAACAGCCCATTTTTCAAATTATGCCTGTCTACAGCAGGTGTTGATATATGTGAGTTGAAGCTTTTTAATTTTTTTTTTTCGAAAATCGTAACAGTTCTGCGTCAACAGTTCTCGAAATAATTTTCGGAATTGATATGTTTCTCAAACAATAAAGAATTATTTTCAAAAAATAATTTTTAAATTAATTTTTAAATATTCCAGGGACCCTCCTAACCAATTATCTCGGCGCAATGTTTCCCAAATGGGGATGGTTCCCAACTGTGTATCTATTTCTTGGTAACCCATATGGAAAAATTTATTTATACTTTGCGTGGTGTACAGGTAATTGGGCTAATTAAGCTACCTGTAATAGAAGGGCCCGACACTGTCAAGTTCGAGCTCAATTATCTCGGCTCCTTTAAGTAAGCTACCGTAACACCTGTAATAGAAGAGCACCCAAACCGTCGACATTGAGCTCAATTATCTCAACTCCTATGCGAGTTAGCTTTAAAAAATCAAAAAACCAGATTACCGTAATTCATATGGTGGGCATCCAAACTGCCAAGTTTAAGCTCAATTATCTCGGAAATTGATGAAACACTTCTGATTTTATGATAAAAGTTTTATCAGTTGATAACTTTTTCACATCTTTGACAGGGACCGAGATAAATTGAATCAAAGTTGAATGTTATAGGATTGTTCTATTACAGGCTTACGGTAATTAACATAGCGTTTCAGGCGTTTGCCAAGCTATGGGAGTGTCAGTTTTGGCTTCTAATCGATTATCAGTAATGTTATTTCCCACAAGCTTTCATAAGGTAATCAAGAAATTTGAATTCTCGTCAACATTGAATTTCAGATGTGGATGGGATACCGGCTCTGGATAGCTATCGCAATACAGTATCTCACAGGACTGCTTATTGGTTTAGCAACATTTTTAAACCCAGTAGAACTATTTCGAAATAAAAACAATGGGATAGTCCCTAAGTTTTTAAAGTAAGTGCGTTCAAATCCGACCCTTCAGCTTTAAGTTCACATATCTCAATTTCTGAAAAAGATATCAAGAAGTTGTCAACTGATAAAGTGTTACTGATAAGATGATTTTGGTCCGTTGGTCATTTAATTTGGTCAGTTGGTCATTTTTGATATCTGTTACAGAAAATGAAAAAATGGGCTTGAAGTTATGGTCCTCTCAGAGCCGCCAATTGGCCGCCACTGATCCGTCAAAGCTTTGAACAAATATATCTCGGTTTCTGTGAAAGGTTAAAAAAAAGTTGTCAATTGATAAAATATTGCTGATATTATGATAAAAATTTTATTATTTGACCACTTTTGGATATCTTTCACAGAAACCGAGATATCTGGGCTTAAACTTGGCGGTTTACAATATTTCCCAAATTTTCAGCAAACCCATGACAAACACATTTTTCGCAATTGGTGGTGTGTTTTTGTTAATCAACTCTATTTATTTACTTTGTACCTATTGTTATCTGTTTTGGGTTCTACGTAAGAGGCAAAAGCATATGGTAACCTAGATTATTGATATAATTTTCAAATGTTTAACATAAACTTCTTTTCAGATGCCCCCAACTACCATGGTAATTAGATCCCGAACCAAAGAGAGAGCCAAGATGAGAGAGACTCGTCTATTCACAATGAGCACTATCATTGTTGGAGTCCAGCTGTGTATTTTGACGCTTTTCATTTTTAAAGGCGCAGACATTTTGGCATTCACTACTGATCAGTTTTATTTGGTTTATAATGCAGTCAGGTGAGAGATGAAGTGTTTATAAAACTACCATTTTGCAACTGGAAATAGGAAAATTGAATCAGAAAAAAGAAAAAAGATTTCTCCCCGGCCGGGAATTGAACCCGGGTCTCGCATGTGACAGACGCGGATACTCACCACTATTCTACCGAAGACACGGGAGCTCAGCAAATTTTCGGCACGCCAGGGCACAGAGGGGCACAGGATCCGCATCCAAACAGCACCGTGCCGCGTTGAAAGTGCCCTTGGAACACCGCACCCGTGCCCCTAGCAAGCATGTGGCGTGCCGCTACCGTGCCGCTGCCGTGCCCTTTCTTGAACCACCTGCGCATATCGTCTCTATCCATAGTTTCGAAAATGTTGCGAAAATAGCTTGTCATTCATTTTCATAAATTTTTGTACTTTTCACCGTTTTATGGCATTTGGTTTTGTTTTTCTAGGCTTTCAGGTGGAAAATCATGAAATATATTTCTGTTTAGTTTTCAGACATTGGCTGTACCAGATGTCCCGTTGGAAGAGACACCGAAGGAAAATAGGTGAGTTGAGAGATGTTCAAGTAATAATGATGTCGGAAATCTTTTCAGTTATAAAAGACGAGAAGGGAAGTCGTCAAACCGTGGGGGATACTGAAGAAGAAGAAGATATTTTACGACCAGCAACGATGAATATTCCAAATTAAATATGTAAGTGGGCGAGATGTAAAAAACTGAACTATTTTGAAATGACAGTGTTCAAAAAAAATGTTCGAAAGGTTAATGTTAATCCCTATGTTTTACAGTTCCGCTGATCTTCGGTGAAAACGTGCCAGACAACTTCCGATGGATTTTCGGGAAGACAATTCGTCCAAAGAAATGTGAGTTTTCATCCAATTAGTTATGTAAATAATCTTTAAAGTTCTTTCAGAAACACCCTGCCAAGCCCAACACCAATAAAGCTGGAGAAGAGGAGTACGAAAGGTACTTTCATCGAAATTCGACATCTTCGACACAATCTTCTCTACAGATTTAAATGATCGTTTTTTCTTTTTTTTTTGTTACTATTTTTTTTTGAATTTCTAATCGAAGAAACTGTTAAATTTAAAGAAAATATTGAAATTAATTGAGCCAATTTTGGGGAAAGAATTTCGAATAACGGCACACATGAGCACGGATACGGCACGGCAACGGCACGCAAAATGCATGCGTGCCCGACCCCCCGGGCACGATTACCGCGTTGCAGCGGCACCGGTGCCCCAAGTAGCGGCACATGTGCCAAAAATTTGCTGAGAGAGGAACGAGGTGGAGGGAGTATAGAAATGCGCGGCTTTCCACTGCTTGAAGAGACACGGAGAGACGGAAAGGGGTTAAAAAAAGGAATGAAAAAAAAGAAGAAGCAATTTTCAACCTTGTTTTTCTTATATTAGATCAATTTCTAGAAATTAGCTCTAGTTGAATTTTTTGTAGATTATGATGCGTTCTTTCAAATGGTAGTAGTTTCATAACAGTGGCTTAAATTTCAAAAAAGTTAAAGTTAATCTAAACTCAATAAATTTTCAGCGACCTCTATGCAAGCATCAATCCATATCTTCTCTGGGTTTTCTCAGACTCTCTTCGGAAATATATACTTCAAAGACTGGGATTTGTGAAGAAAACGAAAAATATCACATCTGTAACACCGATGTTTGTATTATAATTTTTCAAACAAATAAATCAAAAACATTTGAAAATTACTGGTTATAAAGATTAGGAAATTT
>NC_013487.2:1455399-1490434 GCF_000004555.2 Caenorhabditis briggsae | reverse complement strand
TGACAAATCATCTCTCCGTGCTCAATCGGCACAGTTTTGTCCTCTTTTCCATGAATTACCAAAATCGGAATTTCCACTTCAGGGATTTTATCGATTGTCACAAATCGATCCATACAACATGTCGGTTTGTTTAGATGCTTTTTTCGTCCCACCATACCTCCAATTACCCGTAAGATCGAAGTGGGCGGAGCCTGGAGAATCACGCCTGCCGCTTTTTTTGTATTTGTTTCGTTTTGATGGTGCCGGAGGAGTTCGACGGTGGCGGCGGAGCCAATTGAGTATCCGAGGAGGATCAGACGAGACGGATCCACGTGTTTTTCAATTGTAATGTGCTGCAAACATCTTTTAAAAAAAAGCAATAGAAATTGCCGCCATGAGGGTTCGAACCCGCGACCAACTGGGCAAAACTGTAACGCGCTAGCCACTACACCACGACACAACAGTATGAAGGTGGAGTGGACGGCGTATACAAATGGCAGCTTTTCCTCCCTCTTTCTTACCGCCGCCTGTTCCTGTGGTGTAAACTATACGTGTAACAAGGGAATATCGGGTCCGCGTCCCTTCGAAACCGCGACGTTTCGAAACCTGCCATTTCGAAACTGCGTGACACTTCGAAACCAGTTATTTCCAAACCGGTCGTTTTAAAATCGCGACACTTAGAAACCAGTGATTTCGAAACTGCGAAATTTACACGCTGCGATATTTTTTCTTTAATTTAAGACTTAAAATTTCTAATTTTCAATTTTATTTTTACATGACCGGGTTTTTTTGGTAATGACTGGTATCGAAGTGACCGGTTTCGAAGTGTCGCGGTTTCGAAGTGACGCGGAGCCGGAATATCTCCTGATGACGTCAAACTCAAGATTTTCGAAAAAGAAAAATAACCCAGTTTTTATACATTCTTGTGGCTCGATTCAATATCTACATTTTAAAGTTCAGAACATTTGAAAATGTTAATTTTGAAGGGAGTTATACGCTTTTGAGTTTAGAAAATGTTGAAACTTCTCAACTTTTCTCAAATTTTGATTTTTGGTTCAAATCAAATTGAATTTCGAAGCTCCGTTTTTACTTTTCAAATCTATATTTTTGAGTTCAAATTCTTTAATGCCATTTCCCAATATAGCGCACTTCCCGATCTCACCTCATAAACCGCTCGTATATCAGCATACAAGTTGGCTTCGGACGCGAAACCTCCACTGATACCGTAACCCGAATAATCGTAACTATAAACTTCACATCGATAGAATCGGGCGATATCGATTAGTGATGGTACGCCGACGAGATGATCCGATAGGTCAGATCCGTTTGGGTGGGAGTACAGTAGGGTGAATCGAGGTGGACGGTTGTCTGGACACGGAATGTAGACACATCCAAGAGTCTGAAAAAAAGTTCATAAAATTTTATACACTATATCAGTTAATCACTTTTTGATAACTCTTTCAGCAATCGAGATAAATGGGGTCAGAGGGTTAGTTTGTAGTTGGTGGACCCTTTAACTTTGACCCGATTTTTCCAGTTTTCCGTGAGAGATATAAAAAAGTGGTCAACTGATAAAATGTTTGTTACAATATTTTCCACATTTTGTTAATTGATTACTTTTTTATACCTCTCACGGGAGCCGAGATAAATTGGGACGCTGTCGGCGCTAGACAACCATACTTTAACTTTTACCTAATTTATCTTGATTCCTGCGAAAGGTATCTAAAAGTGGTCAACTAACTAAATTTTTGTTACAACATTTTACACATTTTGTTTGTTAATTACTTCTTGATACCTCTCACAGAAATCGAGATAAATTAGGTCGACACTAGCCGGCCGAATTTGCAGTCTGACTTACATTCTTCTTCGCAGTCTTCACCGTAAACGCATTCACATACTTCACGTCGTCTGCACACGGATGACTCAAACCAAAACGATACATTTGGCCGGGTACACACTTTTTCGCTCGCTTCATCTTTTTCAACTTCTTTTTTTGTGCCGTCATCAGAATCGCTTCTGATTCTTCATTGACTTCAATGAAGACGTCGTTTGGTGGAGGGATGAAGAAGTAGTATTCACGACGAGGTGGCCAGAAGGCGGACTGCAAATTGGTTTCAATTTGTAACAATTTTAAGAGTATTGGCCGGCTAGCGCCGACTGAGTAGCTCGGTCGCTTGCGACACAGTGTGCCTACTTTGACCCAGCTTATCTTGGTTCCTATAAAAGGTATCAAAAACTGATCAACGAACAAATTGCACAAAATTTCATGCCAAATTTTAGTAAATAACCACATTTCAATATCTCTAAGAGAAAACAAGAAAAATTGGATCAAAGTTGGAGTATCGGTGGGCTTGCGCCCACCATGTAAGCCACGCCAGCGCGCCAACTTTGACCCAGCTTATCTCGCTTCTTATGAAAGGTACAAAAAAGTTGTCAACTAACAAAATATACAAAATTTTATGACAAACATTTCGTTAGTTAACAATTTTTTGATATCTTTAATAGAAAACAAGATAAATTGAATCAAAGTTGGAGCAGTGGTCGTCTAGCGCCGATCGCGTTGTTGAGCCAGCGCGCCTGGTTTGACCTAATTTATTTTGGTTCCTGTTAGTGGTATCAAAAAGTGGTGAACTGATAAAATGTTACTGATATTATGATAAACATTTTATCAGTTGACCACTTTTTGTTATCTCTTACAGACATCCTAGAAAACTGGATCCAAACCAACCCTCTGTATGATACAACAACACGGCGGACAACAAGTAATAAAACAGAATCGTTTGATTCTTTGCCATGTCCCTTTAAATCCATCGATTGCGTCGATGATACGGTAGCAGCGTGGCAATGGACACACACAGATGCGTTGCAGTTTTTTGGCTCTAAAAGTTGAAAAATTCAAATTCCCGCCGGATCTGAAAACAAACTGACTTGCACTTTTCAATTTTCTCCAAAAACCAATCCTCATCTCTCAATGTCCTATCGTTTCTCACCAAATCTGCATCGATATCAACTGCTCCGCCGGAGGGCTCATTTTCTGAAAATTACCCTTTTTTGAAAATTCCAAAAAAAATATTACTCACTTTTATATTTGACTCTTCTCGATGAGTATCCGGACAACACAATCGTATTCCGGTGATGGACATTTTCATTTTTATCGATTTTATCGATTTTGAAATCTGGAGAACTACTATTTTCAGGTCCAGAAATTTCTTGAGTCACATCCAGAGATAGTAGTTTGGAGGCTTCTCTTGGGGGACTACGGTTGGCTGAAAATGTTTTAAAAGTTGTTTTTTTTTCAATTTTTGAAATTAGGATTTAAGAATTTCCAGATTTTTTTTTCAGTTTCACAATTTTCAAAAATTATTTTTATTTTTATTTATTTTTCAATATTTAATTAAAATGGAACTCACAATTCATCACACTTTTCTCCTTATTTTGATCATCTTTTGAATTAGACATTCTATTTTTTGGATTTATAAATTTTTTAAAACATTTAATTTTGCTTTAATTCATCTAAAAATTCCAGCCAACAGATTTCGGAATTTATGTGGATGACGTGGAGGAGGCAACAAAAGAAGCAAAAGGAAAAATTTGGGTGAAAATTTTATATAATTAACGAAGACAATTAATGAAAAATTGAAACTACCGTAACCCGGAAAATGAATTTTTGAATTTCCCGTCGAATCGTATGATTCATAGTGATGTAGATGAGTGCAGGGCATCTATGAATGTTGGACCAGCATAGTTGACCTAGATAATACCAGCGGAAATTTTTAAAGGTTGAGGGGTGATTGGAGAATCAAGTTTGTATTTGTTTTTATTAGTGAAACAACTGAATTTCAGCAACAGAAAAACAGAAATGCTTATAGGACAATGATACTCAAAAACATTATTAGCAAGAATACAAATAAGATGAGCATAGAAGAGATATTTTAGATAGTCCTAGAATGTCCTGAAAAATTCAAAAATGTTCCAGAAAGTTGTAGAAAGTTGTAGAATACTGGAAGTGTATCCATATTTTATGGTATTTCAAATTCTTGCCAAAACTTTTTTTGAATCCCCGCCAAAATATTATTTTTTTTGAATTCCCGCCAAAATATTATTTTTTTTGAATTCCCGCCAAAATTCTTTTTTTTTAAATTTAAATTCTTGGCAAAATCACTTGGGTTCAAGCGAGGGGGTCAGAAAGAGCGCCCCAGTAAATTTAGGAAAAATTCTAAATTCGCTGACGAATTTCGTTGGCTGAGTTTCACAGTTTTAAATGAAGAGCGGAAAAGCGCGCCTTGCAACCAGTTGATTTTGAAGAAATAGATCATGATCTAGATCAAACCCGCGTCCAATTTGAAAATTATTAAACTTCTTCTGGCCTACGAGTTTGCTGGGGCGCGCTTTCTGACCCCCTCGCTTGAACCCCAGTGCAAAATATTTTTTTTTTGAATTCCCGCCAAAATTCTTTTTTTAGAATTCTCGCCAAAATATTATTTTTTTAAATTCCCGCCAAAAATTTTTTCGAATTCCCTCCAAAATATTTTTTTGGATTCCCGCCAAAATATCTTTTTTAAATTTCTGTTAAAAATTCTTTTTTGAATTCCCGCCAAAATATCTTTTTTGAATTCGAGATTCCGTTCATAAAACTTTCTGGAACGTTCTCGATTCTTCTAGAATTTTCTAGAGTATGAGATTTCACAGCGCTGGTATCTAAGTTTATTCTGTACGAAAAATTCTGAAATTTCACAGGCTCAGTCTAGGTGTCTTAAGGGTTTTTCAATGCAAGTCTGGTCTCAATTGGTCCAGCATTGGCAATTTTAGAATTTTTCGGTTACTGTAGCTACCGTAATCCTACAGTAATCTGACCGTGTAAATTACGAAATTGAAGCGCTCGGGTGATCATGGGTAGTCCCCAAAAATAAAAACAAACGGCCCAGAAAGGAAAAAGATTGATTGATTGGAATTGAAAATTTAAGAATACTTCGAAGGATTTTGAAACTGTGAAAATCGAAATGTAAATTTTTGGCAAAAAACACAATTATAGTACTTTTCCTAGGAAATTTCGAAGTTCTACAAAAGGGGTCCAGAATTTTTCGATTTTTCTGAATTTTTCAGAGTATTCTAAACAAAAATAGAGCTTTAATTTTGTAGTTGACATTTTTTTGTACAAATTCATCTAGATGAAATATGCCGTTTTTAACCAAAAAAGTGCAGAAATGTCAAAAATGAGAACATTGCCAATTTCAAATTCGAGTAGCTCGTTTTGCTGAATTTGTACAAAAAAGTTGTTAATTACAAAAATGAAGCTCAATTTTTGTTTAGCCTACTCTGGAATTTTCAGACAGATCCGAAAACATTTGATTTCTTTTGTAGGGCTTCAAAGTTGGCTATTTTTCTTGAAAGGTGAAATTTAGCTCTTCAGAATTTTCGTTGAATTGATTCATTTATAGAACTTATAGTGAGTCTTTGAGTCAGTGTATCTTGGTTCTCGTGAAAGATGTCAAAAACTTTTCAAGGGCAAAAATGTTTGTCTGGAAACCATCAAGATTTCATTAGTTGACCATTCTTCTATAACTCAAACAAGGAACGAGATAATTAGGGTCAAAGGGAGGATCTTTTCAAGGAGTTTCACAGATTTCAAAAGCTTTAAAAGCTTTAAAGGTGGGGAGACAGGAGATTTTACGGGGGATTTCTGGGGCCAGAGTATGCATTCTACCGTAACGGTGTACAACGCTTAATGTCACTCTGCGTACAGCTGTCGTCCTCGCCTTCATGTATGCAATCGGGCGACCGGTTTCTCTTTGCCCGCATAGTTCAGTCGGTAGCGGCGTCGCACCCTCAATCCTCGCCCCAACAAGTTCACTCCTCGAGGGACATATTTGAAAGGAATTTCGAGAACTTCGAGATTTTTTTTCATGTCTCCCCACCTTTAAAGTAAAAATTCAATAGTTATTTGAACGTGATGGAAAACGTTTTGTAGATGAGAATAATAATAAAAGTGTTCGAAAATTTGAAATTATTTATTGGAAATTCTACGTGAATTGGTATAGAAACCCACGACCCTTGACCTCAGGGAAAGTACTATAAAGGAAGAGGAAAGTGGAGGGAACAATCAGTTCTCGCCTTCTCTGGGCTCCAGAGAAGGAGAGGGATCCTGTGTCCGCGGTTCTGGGTCCGCGGTCTTGGGTCCGCGGTGCTAAGCCCGCGGTCTCGGGTCCGCGGTCCTGGGTCTGCGGCCCTAGATCCGCAGTCCTAAGCCCGCGGTCTCGGGTCCGCGGTTCTGGGTCCGCGGTCTGGGAACCGCGGTCTGGGGTCCGCGGTCCTGGGCCCGCGGTCTTGGGCCTGCGGTCCTGGGTCCGCGGTCTTGGGTCCGAGGTCTTGGGTCCGCGGTCCTGGGTCTGCAGCCCTGGATCCGCAGTCCTAAGCCCGCGGTCTCGGGTCCGCGGTCTTGGGTCTGCGGTCCTGGCTCCGCGGTCTTAGGTCTGCGGTCTTGGGTCCGAGGACTTGGGTCCGCGGTCTTGGGTCCGCGGTCTCGGGTCCGCATTCCTGCCGCGTGGCGCTGCGACATGGTGCATCGACCGGGAATCGAACAAGGACAATCCGCGTAGCAGATTCTACTACTGAACCACCGATGCCGGAGAATCTGATGTCGAATTCAGATAATTTTTAAAACACCTGAATTTGAAATCAGACAATTCATGCGGTACGATGATTCACAGAATCATTTGGAGCGCTTCTGATGGTTCAGGCTTCAGCCATAAGATGAAAAATGAGATGGAAATTAGTTATTGATCTTACCATTTTTTTGGATTAAATAAATGGTGAATCAGTAGATTTGTAATCTATTACAGTTAGAGGTGTCCTTCTATTGCAGGTTTTCCTTTTTTCCAAAATTCAATGGAAGCAATTGGATGTTCTGGAACCATGCCTCTTCTTTTTCTGCCTGTCACCTCATCTTTTAAAACAAGGGCCCCTCTTCCAAAATACGCTCTACCGTACGCCAGCTGTCTGTCAGTAATTGCCCGCCTCTTTTGAATTTGGACACCTATTGACTTCGGCATTAGCACGAAGAAGTGTCCTATAAAACCCATAAATGACGTTTCATCGAGATTTGGATTTCTCAGGACTTCAAATTCATAACCAATACCCAAAAAAACATAAATTCCCACTATTAAAGCTTCCTAACGTAGTTCTTCTTGAATGTATCGGCAATTTGGATGTTTTGGAAGTGTAAGTTATACTTTTTTCTGAATTTCTTTTACTCTTTATCTGGAAAAGTCAATTTTTGAACATCTATATATCTGCTTATTTCCAGAATACTCTTCTCTCTCCTCTCAAAACGTGCCAAAACAACTGCTAAGCTCATTCGTTGGAGTCCACTGGACATTTGTTTTAGATTCAACAGAACGGTGCAAATTTGTTTAAAAGTTTCTACAGATCCAGATAGGAAATGGATAATTAATTATAAGACAAAGGAAAAATTTCCATACTATATATTTGAGAAGAGTGATCCAAGAGTATATCATCATTTTGTTTTAAAGGATAATGGAAATGCTGCTGAAAACTCGAAACAGATGGTTGAGCATATCTGTGAAGTGTTTCGTTCGCCAATATGCGATTTTCATATATTTGATAAATCATTCATCGAACGGATCATAAATTTCCAACCTACAATTCGCAATGTTCTGATTCCTAATTATGTTGTACTTTCTATTGAAATCTTGGATCGCATTTTGAAAAATATCAAGGTGACGGAAAATTTTTATTTGGGAGCTATCGAAACAGATGAGAAATACACCGAGCCAATTCCATCTCGTTCCATTACAATTGTGGATTCGTTTTGGATCACTTTGCCAGCAATTCTTAATGGCACCAATTCGATCATTGACTTATATCATTCAATATTTACACCAAATGATCTGAACACTATATTGAAGCAATGGCAGATGGGAATCAAGCTCAGAAACTTGGAATTTTTGGTAATCCACATCTCCACGATGCTGGATTGGGATGGATTTAACGATGAAGTTTTGGAAGATTTGAATCCAACGGAGAGTGACGAAAACGATGGAAGACCTACAAAAGTGTAAGATAAACAAAATATCGTAAAACATGTATTAGAAGGGCAGACCCTCCTATTTTTCTTATCAACATTAACAATTTCAGTAATTTAGGAAAGAGGCCCTTCTAATACAGGTTTCACGGTATGCAACAAGATTTTTTTCAAAAATTATTTATATTGTTTCAGAGAAATCGATGATGAGAGTACATACACGCTAAAAGAGGATGAAGAATATGTCAATCTAATCAGAAGTGATGGGATGATTGGATCTGTATTCTACGGCTACGCAGGGAATGAAGGCGAGAAGAACCTTATAGAATTTATGTTACAAGTCTGGCGTAGACAAACTTAGAGTACACTCCTCTATTTTATTATTGTTCCACTTGGATATTTGTGATGAAATTCAGTTAGCTTTCAGAACACAATTAAGATCTTTTTTGTATTAAAAACTCTAGAAAAATTGGACAAAGTTTGTCATTTATCTATTCCTTATTCATTTACAATATTGTACCATTTGATTTCAATGTATTTTTTATAATTTTGTCTTCAGATTCTTTTGCACGTAAATATATTTTATAAGTATTGAAAATAAAGTTTGTTTTCAAAACTATTTTTTGAAAGCTCTCCGGATTTTGCTGGGTCTGCAACTGAGCAATCCACATCTTATAATACAGTAAACCCACAAAGAAGAGCCCCCAAAATCTTCACCGTTGAGCCAACTTATCTCGGTTACTGTATGAGATATCAAAAAGTGGTCAACTAATAAAATGTTAATCATAAAATCAGAAACATTTTGATGGTTGACCACTTATTGGAATCTTTTCTAAGACCCGAGAGAAGTTATATCAAAGTTTACAGCCAAAGGGGGTCTTTGTGAACAACCCTCTAGACTATTCTTTCACAGAAAAAAGGTCCCATCTTCTAAATGCGCTCCACTGCACACCAGCCGTCTGTCAGTCATATCCCGCCTTTTTTTGAATTTGGTCACCTATTGACTGGGCGTTCGCAAAGAGGAGATCCTCAAAACCGCATAAATGAGTGTTCGCGAAACTGAAATGACTCTTTTGCAACGTTTAGGACAATTCGAGATTCGTAATGAACCTCCGAAAAGGCTATTCCCTCTATTAAAGCTACCCAGAGTTGTACTAGTCGAATGTATCGAAAATTTGGATGTTTTGGAAATGTAAGTCTATTTTCCTATTAAAAAAATCTTCTTTTCGAATGTCTACATTCCTACTCTTACAATTTCCAGAATCATCTTCTCTATCCTCTCAAAACGTGCCAAATCAATTGCTAAATTCATTCGTTGGAATCCATTGGAAATTAGTTTGGGATTCATACCTTTCACTGATATTCGCTTGAGATCTCCCAGTGATCGAAATCAACATTGGTCTATTTATTATAATAAGGAAAAGGAATCATCAGAATATTCATGTTTTCGATCTGAAAAATTTGGCCCAAAAGTATTCAATACACTAGTTTTGAAGGATAATGGAAATGCTATCGAAAACTTGAAACAGATGACCGAGCATATCTGTGAAGTTTTTTGTTCACCTATTTACCTAATTGATATAACTGACAAATCACTTATCGAATGGATTATCAACTTCCAATCAACGATTAAATACCTTAGGATTGATGATGGTGTTATCACTTCTGTTGAAACACTGTATCTTATTTTGAAGAACCTCAAAGTGACGGAAGATTTTCGTATGAAATCTACTAAAATATATGAAGATTTTGAAATCATTGAACCGATTCTATCCCGTTGCATTTCAATTAAAAGATCCAATTGGTTCACTCTACCTGCAATTCTCAATGGGAACAATTCTTTCATTGAGCTAGATCGTTCAAATTTGACCCCAAAGGATATGAACACTATATTGAAAGAATGGCAGAGGGGATTGAAGCTTCGCAATTTGGAATATCTCGAAATCAATAGCGTGCTCCAAGATATTGGTGGCTGTACTCCTCAGATTTTGAAAGATTTGAATCCAACGGCAAGTGTTAGAAACGATGAAAGACCTTCGGAAGTGTAAGACAAACAAATATAACACAAGTTTTTAATGATTCATACCAATTTTTTTCAGGAAAATTGATGATGAGAACATATACCGGCAACCACAGGTACCATCCGTATGTGATCTAATCCGAGACGATGGGACGATTGGATCTGTATTCTACGGCTACAGAGAGTATGATCGCGAAAGAAGAAGGATAGTTTTTATGCTTCATGTCTGGCGTAGACAAACTTGAATTTTTGTGTTGAAATTCAGTTAACCTTCAGAAAACAGCTGAACACTTTTTTGTATTATTAAACTCTGGTCTTTTATTTCATTTTATTGATAACTATGTTAAATTTTCAATCTTCATTTGTTTACTGATCTTTTTTTTAAACCATACTGTACAATTTGATTTTTTGTAATTCTAATAATTTTTTCTTGCGTTCTTTCAAGATTAAAAAGTTTGTTTTTTAAAGTTTCCATAATAAAATTTGCTTTGAAAAATCAAAAATTAACATTCCAAATTTAGTTAGGTCGGCGTCGGTGCCCCACAATCTAGGAAAAGTTCATTTGATGTCACTTCCAGTTACCGTAAAACCTGTCAAAGACGAGACTTACCTTTGAGCTAGTTCATCTCGGTTCCTAGAACATGTTTCAGTGATTGATTAACTGATAAAATGTTTCAGATAATATGATGATCACTTTGTCAGTTAACCACTTTTTTATAGATGATCGAGAAGCGGAGATAAGTTAGCCCAAAGATGACGGCTTAGGGGGAAGGCATTCTATTATAGAAAAAAAGGTACCCTCTCCCAAGTGCGCTCTACCGTACACCAGCTGTCAGTAAATGCCCGCTCCTTTTGAATGTAGCAACCTATTGATTTTGGCTGGAATTGATATAGTTCTCCGAAAGAATAGTTTGAGACTCGCATGAATGAGAGTTCCTGGAACTGAAATGGATCATTCGCAACTTTTTGAACAACTCGAAATTCAAAAGAAACCTCCTCAATATCGATTCCCTCTACTAAAACTTCCGAGAGTAGTACTACTCGAATGTATTGCGAATTTGGATTTTTTGGAAATGTAAGTTTTTTCTATTACAAAATGTTCTTTTCGAATGTCTACATTCATACTCTTATAATTTTCAGAATCATCTTCTCTGTTTTCTCAAAACGTGCCAAATCGATTGCGAAATTTGTTCATTGGAGTCCTTTAGATATTTGTTTGGGATTCCACTGATATTCGCTTGAAATTCCCCAGTGATCAAAGTCAACAATGGTATTACAATAAGTATTATATTTATTATAATAAGCAAAGGAAATCATCAGGATACCCATATTTTCGATCTGAAATAATTGGCGCAAAAGTATTTCATCAACTAGTTTTAGAGGATGATAGATATGCATTTGATATAGCTGACAAATCACTTATCGAATGGATTATCAACTTCCAATCAACGATTAAATACGTTTGGATTAATGATAATGTTATCACTTCTGTTGGAACATTGTGTCGTATTTTAAAGAACCTCAAAGTGACGGAACGTCTTTTTTTGGGATCTACAAAGATAGATGATGAAAATTTTAAAGTCACTGAACCAATTCTATCCCGTTTCATTTCGATTAAAAGATCCTTTTGGTTCACTCTAAATGCAATTCTCAATGGGACCAATTCTATTATTCGCTTATATGATCCAATGTTAACAGCAAAGGATATCAACACTATATTGAAGGAATGGCAGAGGGGATTGAAGCTTCGCTATTTGGAATATCTTGAAATTAAGAACGTTATGCATCGAGGAATTGATGACGATGATTATGAGGTTATGGCAGATTTGTTTTATACGTCGAGTTTTCAAAACGATGGAAGGCCTAAAAAAGTGTAAGATAGATTGATATTACCAGACTTTCCAAAGGTACATCTAATTTTTCAGGAAAATCCACGATGAATGGATATGCAAGCTACCGGAGTTACAATTTGTACATAATCTAATCCGAGACGATGGGATGATTGGATCTATATTCTACAACTACAGAGCTTTCATGTTTCAAGTCTGGCGTAGACAAGTTTAGAGTACACCCCCCTACATTTTTCATTGTTACACTTGACGCAAAATAGTTGACCGTTCTTTTGTATTGTTCTGTAAACTCTAGTCTTATTTCTTACTTCTCTAATAGCTTGTGTTGAATCTCCAATTACCGTAAACACTCTAATAGATCCGGACCGTCCACTTTGAGCCTATATATCTCACTTCTTTGAAAGATATCAAAAAGCTGTCAGCTAATAAAATGTTTGTCATACTATCAGCATCGTTTTATTAGTTAACCACTTTTTGATATATTTCACAGAAAATGAGATACATTGGCTCAAAATTGACGATCCGGGTGGCGTTCTATTACAGTGTTGTGTTTACGATATATAAAATACTGCACAATTTGATTTCCATGTCATTTTTATTGACTTCTTCTTTAGATTTTCATTATTTGTGTGCATGGAAGGATTTTGTTTATTTAGTTTCGATAATAAATTTTGGTACTAAAACATCTGGTTCCCGTCTACTTCATGACATTATGCTGATCCATGGAATAAGCTTGCCCGAGATTTGAATGCGACGATTAGTGTTCGAAATGATGGAAGACCAATGACAGTGTAAGATAATAAAATAATACAAGGCGTCCTCAATAAGTTCTTTCTATTAGGGGTTTGCAAAAGTAATGCGCGTCAAGTTTGGTGTTTTGTATCTCACCCAAAACAAACGGTTTGTGTTCAATTTTTTTTGTTTTAAAAAGCGCGTTCTTGGGCTTCATTTTGTTATATTATATTGCTGTTTCAATTTGATTTCTATGAAAAAAACATTCTGATGTCCGACCAAAATTTCGCCTTCGAGCATTTTTGTGGTGCCAATTTAAGGATGGAAAATCGGCTGCCGAAGCTCACCGCTCACTTTCTCCTGTATTCGGTGAAGAAGCTATATCCGAAAGTCAGTGTCGCCGCTGGTTTCAGCGCTTCAGGAGCGGAGATGAAAGACTGGAAGATGAATCGCGCCCTGGTCGTCCAGAGCAGGTGGACAACGACGCCTTGAGAGCAGCAATTGAAGTGGATCCTTGCCAAACTACTCTCAGTCTCTCGGAGCAGTTCGACTGCGATTTGTGCACAATTTCCAGACATTTGCATGCAATCGGAAAGACAAACAGATGTGGAAAATGGGTCCCTCATGAGCTTTCCGATTCGAACAAGGAAAGACGTGTTGAAGTTGCCAATATTCTGATGCACCGCTCCAAAAATCGTGGTTTCTTCGATTCGATTTTGACATCGGATGAGAAATGGATTCAGTGGGACAATAATGGGAGAAAAAAAACAGTGGCTGAGTCCTGGCGAGACCCCGAAACCGACTCCAAAACCGGACATTCACGGAAAGAAGGTGATGATATGTGTCTGGTGGAACACACGAGGTCTCGTGCATTTTGAACTTCTGAGACCTGGTCAAACGGTGAATGCGGACCTTTACAAAGATCAGCTGGACCGTGTGGACCAAGCTCTCAAACGCCAAGGCGTGGACACTTCGACAACACTCTTGCTCCATGACAGCGCTCGACCACACACTGCAAAAATCATTCAGCAGAAAACTCAGGAGCTGGGCTGGGAAGTGCTGCCTCATCCGCCATATAGTCCCGACTTGGCACCATCGGACTATCATCTATTCCGATCCATGCAACATCATCTGGCCGAGAAAAAATTCGAAAGCGGTGAAGAATTGCAAATTTGGGTGGCGGACTATTTCGAGTCACAGCCAGAGGAGTTCTTCAAGAAAGGCATCGCTGAATTGCGCACACGTTGGCAGCAAGTAGTGAACAATAATGGAGAATATCTTATTGATTGATGATCTCTTGTTTTGGTTTTACAATAAAAGGAAGTTGCATCAAAAACGCGCATTACTTTTGCAAACCCCTGGTAATTTTTCAGGAAAATCGATGATGAGTGAACATACCGGCTAACAGGGGTAAACAAAATGCGCAATCTTGTCAGAAGCGATGGGATGATCGGATCTATATTCGCGCACCCCGTAATGTCTAAACTATGTTGTTTCCGAGTTTGGCGTAATCAAACTCATAGTGTCTTATTTCGTAATTCAATTTCATTAATCACTCCCCATTACCCTGTCCCACCTCTTTTGATGTAATTAACACCGATCCTAGAGAACACATTTGTTTTTAAAAGCCCCACATGCAACAAATGTGATTTTGATACTGTAGAACCATCAATGACCTCATTTTTCAAATCACTTTCTTCATCAGAAATTTACAAAATTAGTACAGTTTTTGCAGTTTTTTGATAAGATTAAAAAAATATTTTTATTGTCGAATAGAGTACAAATCATCTTAAAGGTGACCCCCCCCCGGTCATGAAAAAATAATGTTCTCGAAATTCTGTTTAAATATGCCCCTCGAGGAGTTGAACTTGTGAAGGCGATGATTGAGGGTGCGGCGCCGCTACCGACTGAGCCATGCGGGCGAAACTGGAGCGGGCGCCTGATTGCATACATAAAGGCGAGGACGACCGCTGTACGCAGAGTGACATTAAGCGTTGTACACCGTTACGGTAGAATGCATACGCTGGCCCCCAAAAATCCCCCGTAAAATCTCCTGTCCCCCCACCTTTAATATAAAACACATTAACATTCGAATAGGAAAGAAGTAGTTATTAATAATACATAAAGTTCAGAAGTTGTTTATCAAGAAGTAGGGAGATACTACGATTATTACTATCAACAAAAAAAAATGTTACACAATGAAGATTGTTCAAGCTTGTTTACGCCAAACTTGCAGGCTAAAAAGCAATTTTATTTTGTTGTCTTCCAATTTTTCGTAGTTTCCAGACATAGAGAGAATCGTCCCATCGTGTCTGGTCAAATTGAATACGGTGGCTCCCTGTGGCAGAGGAAGTATCCTTTTATCGCCAATTTTCCTGAAAAATTTGGAACGATTTATTTAAAAATCCTCGACGTTCTTCTTGTTTTTACACTGTCGTAGGTCTTCCATCGTTTTCAACTCCCACAGTCATATTTAAACTTTCAAAAAGCTGATTAGCATAGCTAGTAGCATCCAGGAGTGTGAAGGTTTCAATTTTAATATATTCCAAATTCCGAAGTTTAAATCCTATCTGCCATTCCTTCAAAATAGTGTTTATATCCTTTGATGTCAACTCTGACCTATCTAGAAGAATGATAGAATTGTTCCCATTGAGAATTGAAGGTAGAGTGAACCAATAGGAGTTTCTGATAGAAATATAAGGAAATGGAATTGGTTCCGTGTATTGAAATTTCCCCTCTATTGCAAGAGATCCCAACTGAAAATAATCTGTCGCTTTGAGACTTTTGAAGATACGATCCAAGGATTTAACAGAAGTGATAACACCATCAAAAATCCAAACATAGCGAATTATTGGTTGAAATGTGATAATCCATTCGAGTAATTCCTCATCAATTTCAATAGTACGAATAGGTGAGCGAAACACTTCACAGATAAGTTCAACCATCTGTTTTGAGTCTTCAATTACGTTTCCCTCATTCTTCAGAAACAAAAAATGATCCACTTGTGGTCCAATCAGTCTGGATTGAAAATATGGATATTCTGATGGTTTCTCATCTTTCATATAATCGATGACATATTCCCGTCCTGGATCAGTCGAAGATCTCAAACAAATTTGTGGGCCTCCGTGGGAAGTCGAACGGATGTACAGAGGGCTCCAACGAACAAGTTTAGCTAATTTTTTGGCTCGTTTTGAAAGAAGCGAGAAGAGGATTCTGAAAATTATCTTTGGGAAAGAATGAAGAAAAAAGACTTACACTTCCAAAACATCCAAATGTTCGATACAATTGAATAGTATTACACTATGAAGTTTCAATATAGGGAATCGTTTTTTGGGCTTCGATAAAATTGGCATATTTTTCGAATTCGATGTGCCGAAAACAACTTATTTATATGGTTGTAAAACTCTTCTTTTTGTAAAACGCCAAAATCAATAGGCGACCAAATTCAAAAAGATGGGAAAGTTACTGACAGCCAGCTGGTGTACGGTAGAGCGCACTTGGAAGAGGGGTCTCTTTTTTCTGGAAACTGAATGAAACATGCGGAGGTGGTATTGAGATAATGAGAGTCTGGTTTCTGATGTGATATTTTTATTAATTCAGCCGAATGATTTTGATACTGTAGAGTCATTTTTTTTGATTTTCCCATTTTTTTTTCATTTTCTGTTTCAGAATCTATTCCTCAATTTGAATCTCGTCTATAATAGTTGAAAAAAATAAAGAATTTTTTTTGCGAACTTTAGACTCAAACAAAGAACATTTTCAACCAAAATTTATTATCGAAAGGAAGTAATCATATTTCTGTGAATACAAATAACGACTAACAAACAAGAAATTCTTAAAAGTGCATCAAGTTGAAGTTGTTGTTGTCTTGGCGAGGCCTGCTTCTACGCCAGACTTGAAAACGGAAACTAATGAATGTGACTTTCAAATGTCGATATCTTTGCAAGTTTACGAAAAAAGATCCAATCATCCCATCGTTTCTGATCAGATCGTATCTGGCGTCTTCCTGTGGTAGAGGAAGTATCCACTCATCATCGATTTTTCTGAAAAAAAATTAGAACAATTTATTGAAAAACCTTGTCGTATTTGTTGATCTTACATTGTCTGAGGTATTCCATCGTTTCCAACACTTACAGTCAGATCTAAATCTTCCAACATCTCACGAGCAGATTCAAAATGATCTATGAGTGTGGAGGTTTCAATTTCCAGATACTCCAAATTCTGAAGTTTGGTCCCCATCTGCCATTCCTTCAATATTGTGTTGATGTCCATTGGTGTCAGTTTTGAACCATATAAGCGAATGATAGAATTGGTCCCATTGAGAACAGATGGTAAAGTGAACCAATAGGAATTGTGAATGGAAATCGAGGGACATGGGATTGGTTTCGTTACTTTTATTTTCTTGTCAATAGATTTCAATCGAAAATGCCTTGTGAGTTTAAGATTTTGAAAAATACGATCCAAAGTTTCAACAGAATTAACAACATCATCATCAATCCAAATATATCGAATCGTTGATTGAAGATTGATAATCCATTCGATAAGTGATTCATCAGCGATGGTAATCCCAGTAATTTGTGAACGAAACAGTTGACAGATATGCTCAGCCATCTGTTTTATTTTTTCAATAGCGTTTCCATTATCCTCCAGGAACAAAAAGTTATAGACTTTTGGTCCAATCCGGCTGGATTGAACATATGGATACTCCGATGATTCCTTACCTTTATTATAATCGATGACATATACGCGCCTTGGATCAGTGGGAAGTCTCAAGAAAATTTTCGGGTCTCCTCCAAATCTCAAACGGATATCCAGAAGATTCCGAGGAATACTTTTAGCGATGAGTTTAGCAATTGATTCGGCACGTTTCGAGAGAAGAGAGAAGCTGGCTCTGGAAATTTGAAAAATTATTTTTGATTGCAATTTTTTTAGAAGAGGTTACAATATTAAAATTCTTATTTTCGGCACAGATAGTGTGACATGAATTGAAAAAGAAGCAAACAGGCGTTGGTGTAAATTGCGTCTAAATTTTGACAAGATGGATTCTCTTGAAATCTCTGAATTTCGATCAGTTAATAGTCCATGATAATCATATCAAGTATTATCTGCCGCAAATTTATTTTCTTTGAATTAAAGAAAAATTATAAACTTCAGTCTGTTGAAGCTTACAGTAAACATAAATATAAGAAATTGAATTTTAAAAAACACTTACATTTCTAAAACATCCAAATTTTCGATGCATTCCAGTAGTACTACTCTGGGAAGCTTCAGTAGAGGAAATCGATGTTTTGGCCCTAATTTTTTCGCCAATTTTTTCTTACTAGTGAGTTGCCAAAAGGCAAAAACGGGTCCAAGAAATATCATTTGTGCGAGATTGGTGTCCTGGGTCTTCTTTTTTTTGTGGTTCTTTTAGCGTACGAGCCACCGAATCAATAGGTGACCAAATTCAAAAAAGATGAGGACAGTTACTGACAGTCAGCCAGAGGGGAACACTCTTCCAAATGCGCTCTGCACCAGCTGCCTGTCAATAATTGCTCTCCTTTTTCGAATTTGGCCATCTATTGATCGTGAGGATTTTGCAGCAAAAAAGAGAAGACCGATCGCCATGGCTATTTCAAAGATAGGAACGGGTTACGGCTCTCAGAGTCGTCTGGGAACTCCTTCACAATTTAGGAATACATTCAAAAACAATGTCAGAGAAGAAATGATCTTTTGATTGTTTTTTGTCTTGAAATAAATTTTAGGCAACAGAGTGCATTAAGTTTGACGAACAAGATGTGGGAATTTCTTCAAATATTTGGAAAACATTGAAGTCTAGGTATTAAATACCTGAATTTTCTTTAATTTTTAAATTCTCTAGAATTGTTAAAGGGGGACTCCGACCAGAAATTTTTATTGCATTAAAATGTGTTAAAATGTATCTGTTTTTCAAATATTATTGCGAAAAAATTCAAAGAAAATACGAAATCCCCGAAAAACGGCGTTGAAAAGGAAGAAAATTCAAAAAAAGGTGCCGCCGGGGGACGAGGATTTTCAGTGAGAAACCTAGGCCACGGCACCCAGCCTTTTTTTCAAGTCGCCGACAGTGGTTTTTTACGTTTTTTACCAGCCGGACATGAAATTGAAAAAAATCCGGAAATTTTGCCACGTAGTAAAGGCGCCCGCTGCCGTGGCCTAGGTTTACTTTAAAATTACTTTACTTTAAAATTACTTTTATTACTTTAAAATTGCCTTGCTTGTAGTGTAGGCTAGCAAAATTCATATTTTTCATTCCATGAATAAAATGAGACCGGAAAAAATCGAAAACTTTAGAATTGGGAGAGGACAAAAAAATCTGGCAAAAATTAACCGAATTTACAAAATCTTCTTGGATTGTTGAATTTCCAGTTGTTCTCTAACATAATAAACGCTCATCAAGGGGGTCCAGAGCCTTTTCTGGAAGATCGGAATGTCTGTTGGTTTTTTGGACTTCTTCCGTTTTTTTATTCCACAAAACTTCTGAATTCCTTGATGATACCATCCGATTTCCCTTTCTCCATAGCATTGTTGGAATTGGAAATGATTGGTTGTCTGGCTTGACGTTGAAAATGTAGTCATCTCCCGATCCATACGAACGATGCAGCTGTCCTCAATAACCGCAACGACGAAGCGACCACATGGTGAGAAATCCGTATTGCGAATGCCGACATCCGACACTTTGTAGTAGCGAACTCTAAAAAAATGATTTTGAGAAAATAGGCTAAACCAAAAATTGAGTAGTTTGCATGAATGTCGGTACAAATTGCTACAAAAAGCTTCAAAATCCTAACGGCCCTGTTTGTTTCGGAATTGCGAAATTCAAAGACTCATTGACCAGAATTTTTTGAAATGTACTCACCTCGAAGGATGTGGGAGGCCCTCAGAACTGGAAGGCTAGTCGCTGAATGGCTTGGGAGGGCTTGGATCCATGGTTCTGAAAACGGTTGAATGATATTACAAAAGTTTCATTATTTTTCTTCGAATTTTTGAACTCACGTGATGTATTCTCCTTCTTTTGTGTGTTGGTCAGCATGAAGGTCGAAGAACATTACACTTCCTTGAACTCCTCCACCATCCATTTCCTACTTGGATCAATCGAAAATTTGTGGAACCAAGTGGAGTCTCTGAAAATTGCTTTTTTTTGGAAAAATTTTTAGAACCATTATTTTCCAGTTTTTATATACTACACCAGCAAGCTGGTGCGCCTTCGGCGCTATTTTTATCTAGTTTTTTTTTACTGGTTCGTCGCTCGTTTTCTCAAAGGGTCACGCAAATCTATATTTTATTTTCAACCTTTTCAAAAGTTGACAGCCTGACATTGGGACCAACAGACGCGTGTATCGTTTTATATATATATATATATATATATATATATATATATATAAGGGAGATAGCAGAAGAGTGAAACTTACATTGCACAGATTTCTTGTTTCGATATTACGAAATCCATAGAGTGTCTAGGAATAAATAGGATAGTTTAAAAACAGAGAATAATCCGAAAAATCAAAAAGGAACTCTCCAAAATCCATTCACTTGTAGGATTTTTGGAGAAGAGCCGAGAAAATACAGACGTCTATTCAGTCAAGTCGTCAAAAGAGAATATGAATGTCTATGTGTGAGCGGAAGAGAGAGGCGACTCGATCGTCCAATATGACCTTCATTAGCAATGTACTTTCTCTGCGTCTCTTTACTTTCTCTACTGTCTAGAAACTTTCCTTTTGTTTACATTAGAGTCACTACACGAACATTTGTCACCTGCTGTGACACTTGGGGCAGACAACAGAGATTCGAGGGAAAATAGCTTTACTTTTCTCACTCAGGAGTAAGGAGGAGGGGTGTCCAAAGAATCGATACAAATTCAAAAACGAGGAGGACAATCAATGACAGCCAAGAAAAGGGGGGAACCCTCTTTCAGGTGCGCTCTACCGTACACCAGATGGCTGTCAGTAGCTACCCGCGTTTTTTGAATTGGGCCACCTATTGATTCTAGTCCTTCGAACAAAAATAAGACCCTCAAGCCCGCATCAATGAAGTTTCATGAAGTTTTGGCTTTTTGTCAACAAAAAATTCAAAATATATGCACTACTCAGGGAATTTTTCCGCAAGTTGCTGCCCAATATTAGCAAGTTGATAACTCGAAAAAACTGGTTGCCGCTGACAAACGGAAAGCAGTTTTTTCGGGTCAGCAACTTGCTTTTTCATAGAGCAAGTTGTCGTTCTTCAGGAAATCTAGATGGCAACTTGCCGAAATAAGCCTTTTTTTCATAATTACGAATCACTTAAGCTACTGAACATATTTATTAAAGAAACAATATGAGAAAACAAAAGTATGAAATATGAGAAAATAACTATAGGTGGAGGGTACAAAATAAGAGATACTGGGACAATGTTCAAATTAAATGCAAAAATTTTTGCATGAATCTGAATCTTGTGAGGAAATTTCTTGCAAAGACGTAGGCATTCCTTTGCGTTTTGAGCTCTCCTAAATGTGTATCTTAATAGAAACTTCCATCAATTTCGACATTCAAGTAAATTCGACGTTTTGCATCATAAACGATTTCTTAGGAACTTCTGAAAATAAGATTTGATGAACTTCTTGAAAAAATTTTTCTTACTTTATTTGTCAAGTATTTTCGAAATGTGATCCAACTTCATACTTTGCTTGTCGCAAAGGTCGTGAGAGATACTGTGATAGCTGAAAAAAGTTTTGAATATTGTTTTGACTTTGAAGAGTTTCTTCAACTGATCGGCCGTTTGAAATAAGTATGATTAAACATACTCACCTTCATTGAAATCTTCTTTTCCTAACGAATCTACTTCTCCAGACAAAAATTTTCAATAATATCGTTTTCTAATGTAATAGTATATAGTTTCGAAAATCGTCATCAACAATTTCTCGGCTCTGAAATATGGGTGATTCCAAAACTGAAAAGATATTAATTTTTCTGAACAATCCACATTTTTGATATTACCTCCAAGCTTTCCTTCCATTTTGTTGTGAAGTTAGTTTGAAAAACAATAAAAACAAGCGGAAAATAGGATAAAATAGGACAAAAGTAAAATCAATTTAATTTCCAGCAATCTAAGTCTTTTTAATTATTTGTGTTTCAACTCCTATGTATAATATTTTCACTCATTTTAAAGTAGTTTCCCTTGTTTCTCTTTTCCAAATGACCCTTTATTTATATAACACATTACTGCAAGCGAGTTTTATCACGAAACCAATATTTCCAATTTTATGAATTTCAATAAAATGCTTTTTTGTACTCAAAACTGCGTTTTGCACACCTCTGGCAGCCATTCCTCTTATTGAACAAAAGAGGCTCCCCTCTTCCAAATGCGCTCTACCGTACACCAGCTGTCTGTCAGTAACTATTCATCGATTTTGGGTGTTCTTCTACTGTCCAACTCTCATTTGAATTCTGACCACCTATTGATTTTGACGTTTGCAGAAAGAAGAGCCTCAAAACTCGCAGAAATGAGTGTAGCCGGGAAGCGTAAAGCCGGAAAGCCTTTCTCACAACGAAAAAATAATAAGCTGCCAAAAAAATCAAAATCGGAGCCAAAAAATCGAATTTCGCTATTGAAGCTTCCCAGAGTAGTACTACTGGAATGTATTGCGAATTTGGATATTTCGGAAATGTAAGTTATTTTTTCAAAAGTGATTTTTTTTTCTAAAAGTGATTTTCAGAATCGTCTTCTCTCTTCTCTCAAAACGTGCCAAAAACATTGCGAAGCTCATACCTTGGAGCCCTCTGACTATTCGTTTGTTACTCGAATATGATCTTCAAGTTACTTTAAAAATTCCAAATGGACCAGACCAAACCTGGAATATTCGATATAACAATAGAGAAACATCAGAATTTCTTCAATTATCCAAGTTGATTGGAACATCAGTGAATCATTGTTTATCCCTAAAGAATAATGGAAATGCGATTGAAGATTTCAAACAAATGGTTGAAAATATCTACGAAGTGTTTCAATCACCAATTTGTAGAATTGATACATGTGATGAACAATTTATCGAGTGGATTATCAAAATTCAACCAACAGTTCGATATTTTTGGATTCATACCGACATTACCACTTCTGGTGAAACATTAGATCGTGTTTTCAAAAGTCTTAAAGGGACAAACTATTTCGGTTCTAAATCTATCATAACTGGCAAGAAAAACCACTGTCACGGAACCAATTCCATCTCGTGTCATTAGACTCACTCACTCCTCTTGGTTCACTTTACCTTTAATTCTTAATGGGAACAATTCTGTCATTGAGCTATATCGTTCAAATTTGACCCCAAAGGATATCAACACTATATTAAAGGAATGGCACAAGGGATCAAAACTTCACAATTTGGAATATCTGAAAATTGAAACCTCCTCCCTCCGAAATCTAAATGATAAAAACTATGCAAATGAGATTTTGAAGGACTTGAATCTGACGGTTAGTGTTGGAAACGATGGAAGACCAACGAAGGTGTAAGTTGTACATTTAGAACAAAAAGTTTCAAAAAATAATGTTTTCTAATTTTCAGAAGAATCGATGATGAATTTGTAAACACGCTACCACATGTAGACGTTGTACGCAACTTAATCAGAAACGATGGAATGATTGGATCTATCTTCCGAAGCTACACTTCGCATCATTTTAGAATTACAGATAGATGCTTCCATTTCCAGGTCTGGAGAAAATGAATTTATAGCAACATTGTATTATTTCATAAATTCTTGTGCTCACAAATCATATCATCGAACTATTTTTGTAACTTTAAAATCTAATATTGCACTTGTTTTATTGCGATGTTTATTGCGATGTTCACTTGTCAAAACTAATAAACGATTCTCATTCGATTTGATTTTCTATTTTTTTTAATGCTGGAGAAGTTGAAGGGCGTTACTACCGACTGCGCTACGCGGTCATGTACTTGTTTTACGACCCATGCATCCATCAATGAAACAAAAAAAGGAGACCCATCTTCCAAATGCGCTCTACCGCACAACAGCTGTCTGTCAGTAATTGCCCGCCTTTTTTGAATTTGGTCACCTATTGATTGTTGACATTCACATAGAAAGAGACCTCTGAAATGAATGTTCATGAAGCCGAAATGGCTTTTCTGCAACTTTTTGAACAACTTGAGATTCAAAGAAAATCACCAAAAAACCTATTTCCACTGTTAAAGCTTCCTCGAGTAGTGTTACTCGAATGTATCGAAAATTTGAATGTTTTGGAAATGTAAGTTCTTTTTTATTCAATTGTTTTCTTTGCTTCCGACGGAAAAGTCGATTTTTCGAATTTTCTACAAACTAACTTACTCACAATTATAACTTTCAGAATATTCTTCTCTCTCCTCTCAAAACGAGCCAAATCAATTTCTAAACTCATTCGTTGGTTTCCTCTGCATATTCGTTTGACGTCCGAAGACAGAAATCGAACTTTCTTGAGAATAATCGATCTTTCCAGGGGTTGGAAGCGAGAATGGATTATTATATTTCCTAAGGATAAAGACTCAACGGAATATCCTTTTCTTAAATATAGGCATTATCCTCTAGTATATCATTGTTCAGTTCCAAATATCGCTACTAAAGACATAACGCAGATGACTGAACACGTCTGTGAAGTGTTTCGTTCTCCATTACGTGATATTGAAATTTTTGAACAATCAATGATCGAGTGGCTCATCGATTTTCAACCAACAATTCGATATGTTTGGATTCCAGACGGTGTTATCAACTCTCCTGAGCTCTTAGATCGTATGTTAAAAAATCTGAAAATGATGATTCGTTTTGATTTGGGATATATCAAAACAGATGAGAGTATACAAATCATGAAACCGATTTCATCTCGTTCCATTATGATTTGGAAATCCTATTGGGTTACTTTGCCTGCAATTCTCAATGGGACCAATTCTATGATTCGTTTATATGGGTCAAGGTTGACTCCAAAGGATATCAACACTATATTGAAGGAATGGCAGATGGGATCAAAACTTTGCAATTTGATATATCTGGAAGTTCAAACCTCCATACTCATAGATGATGATAGCTATGCAAATGAGGTTTTGAAAGATTTAAATGTGACGGCTAGTGATGGATACGATGGAAGACCTACGGCAGTGTAAGATGAATAAATGTAACACAATTATTTAACTAATTTATTTTAATTTTTCAGGATTTTGAATGATGATGATGATAACATTGAAGAGATACACCATCCACCATGGGTAGAAAGGGTACACAATTTGATCAGAAACGATGGAATGATTGGATCCATCTTCCGAAACGTCACCGAGGAAAAAAATGTATATTTCAATTTCCAAGTTTGGCGTAGGCAAACTTAGAGTGTTTTATTTTGTTAATTCCTGTTCTTCTTGGGTTTCAGTAATATTTTTTGTTAAATTCTGAAACAGTTAAAGTTGTTTCTTCAATTCCTGTTTTTTTTCTTTCACAGAAAGCTACAAGCTTTAGAATTGTGATATTTCCAATACTTCGGGAGAGTAATTGTATTGTTCATATTGTTTCACTATCTTACTTCATCGTTTCAATTTTATTTACCTTTCTAGTAATCTCTTCTTTTATCTTTACTATTAACAATCACCAAATTCTGTGTGTGAATGTGCCCGTTTGTTCCCGTATCACCTTCCCTAACGAAGTCCAGAATGAACCAAATTTTCCCAAATTTTCACAGAGACCGGAAATAGCAGCTATATGATGCCCGAATATTTAATCTTTCGAAATTTTGTGTCTGACGTCTTCTGGAGACGTTCTTTTATTTCTACAGTGCAAATTTTTAGAAAAATATTGAAGAAATATTCACGTCATTTACGTCTAACTGCCCAAATTTTTTTCTTATCCACGCTATTTCTGAGAGAAAAGTGATTTTCTGGAAATATTCTTTTAGTATGGCTTTTAAAGATTTGAAAGGAAGAAAAAAATTCTGAAACAGTGGAAAAGAAAGAAAATAAAAGGAAAAAAAAGAAAGAAACAGAATGCGAGGGAAAATAGCAACGCCATTTCTGATCATTTTTCAGAATTCAGAATAATTTTGAAAATTTCCGAATTGTTTAAAAGAATTAAACATTTCCGAGATTTTAAAAATTTCCGAATTGTTCATGAAAAGAATCTATTATTCTGAAATCCACAGAAATGTTTTATTAGGTTGGCGGGAAAGTCTTTGTCACTCTGTTTGTTTAATCACTGTTCTCGTATATGGATGCTGTGTATGATATCGACTTTAGTGAATAACAAGGTGATAAGAACCTTCCATATAAACAAGTCCCCATCTCCTTCCCTGCTCCTCATCTGTAATTGAAACGATATGTTTGTTCCCACTGCTATTCACATCAGACATGTTTTGATTTACCTCTTCCTATCTCACACCACGATGAAGGATTCGGAAACTTTCTTGAAGAATGTGTACAACACACATGCCCCTCACTACAATACTATTCGCAATTGGTTCCATCGTTTCGAAAAAGATGACTTCTCGCTCGATGAAAAGGATCGCTCTGGGAGACCCCGTGAGTTGGATTTGGACAAGCTGAAGCACGCATTGCAATCGGATCCATTTCAATCTAGCCGTGAACTAGCTGTCACATTCGGAGTTCACCATAGCACAGTCCTTGAAGGTTTGAAGTCTCTTGGAATGAGAAAACTTTTTGGTCGATTCATACCTCATCACCTGACTCAAGCCAACCTTGACCGCCGAGTCGACGATTCGATTACTCTTCTCACTCTCCACGCGGGCGATCGATGGCTGGACCGGCTAATAACCGGAGATGAGAAGTGGGTCTTCTACGATAATCACCACAGGAAATCCCAGTGGGTTGGAGAAGGAGAGAGCCCACAGGATGTCCCAAAACCCGACCTTCATCCGAAAAAAGTTATGCTCTCTGTGTGGTGGGAGTGGACGGCCCCATCTACTGGGAACTTCTGCCCGAGGGCAAAACAATAACTGGAGACCTCTACACTACTCAACTACGAAACCTCAAGAAAGCAGTCGACCGTTCGGCCCTGAAAGACAAGAAAGTGTACTATCAACATGATAACGCTCGCCCACATGTTTCGAAACAAGTGAAGCAGGAGCTGATGGGATATGGATGGAATGTTCTCCCTCACCCCCCGTATTCTCCTGATCTTGCTCCTTCCGACTATTGGTTATTTGGCGATATGACACGTGCCTTCGAAGGAAGAAGCTTCAATTCCCGTGGAGCGGTCGAAGCGGCACTCAAACAATACTTTGCCTCACGCCCGGCTGGATTCTACCGCAATGGAATCCATAAATTGAGGGAACGTTGGAGACATGTTGTTGATAATGATGGACAATATAATTAATTATTCGGTTATTTTTTCTTTGAGAAATAAACTATTGAAAAAGTGACAAAGACTTTCCCGCCAACCTAATATTATTTTAGTAAGACATTCATGATCAATATTTTGACTCATGAATAGATCCTAAAATGGAAAATTGAAAAAATCCCAGAACTAGGTCATGACCTAAAAAATCTAATATCAAAGTGGAGACCTTCTTGAAGAGTCAGTTCATAAGCTTTGTTAACAGCTTCTTTGGCCATTTGAACAATCAGTTTTCATTGGTCAGCAACCTTCTCTCCAAGCTTCACAGCTTCTCCGACGACTTGATCCACTGGGAACACCTTGCTGACGATTCCGCGATCCTCAGCTTTTTGACCAGAAGCTTGGTTTCTTGTGAGACAAACTTCCATAGCAAATGACTTATCAGCAGCGCGAGCCCAAAGTTCAGTTCCTCCTGGAATTCTAAGCTTCACATAATATTTTTTTCTATCATTTTCAGAAGATTTTTTTACCAATTGATTTAATACATTTTCGGTTGTTCTGATGTCTCTTCGAGTTACCCTGCGTTCACCTTCCTAAAAAGATGGACCCATCTTCCAAATGCGCTCTACCGTACACCAGCTGGCTGTCATTGATTGCCCGCCTGTTTCGAATTTGGCCACTTACTGATTTTGAGGGTTCGCACCTAAAAGGAGTCTCAAAACCGCATAAATGAGTGTTCATGAATCCGAAATGGCTCTTTTGCAACGTTTTGAACAACTCCAGATTCAAACCGAATCGGCAAAACGTCGATTTCCTCTACTAAAGCTTCCCAGAGTAGTGCTACTCAATTGTATCGAAAACTTGGATATTCTCGAAATGTGAGTCTTTTTTTGCTTCGAAACTTTTCTGACTGAAATTCTACTGTATTTTGTTCCAGAATCCTCTTCTAGCTTTTTTGAAAACGAGCCAAAACAATTGCGAAACTCATTCGTTGGAACCCTTTGAAAATTATTTTGAAAGCTGACAATCCATTCGAAATCCAGTTGAGATGTTGTATTAATCCAGGGAGGAATTGGGTGATTGTATATAGAAAGAAAAAAAACAGGATATCCTTATCATGAAACCTGTCTGACTGGTCCTAACGTGTCCTATGATTTTTTTGTTCAAATGTACAACCGAAATACAATTGAAGACTTGACAAAGATGGCTAAGCAAATCTGTGAAGTGTTTCGAGCCCCGATTTCTGAAATAAATATTGGTAAAGAATCACAGATCAAATGGATCATCAAGTTTCAACCAATAATTCGCTATGTTTTCATTCGCAAGGATGTTATCACTTCTGTGAAAACCTTGTGTCGTGTTTTTAAAAAACTCAAAGTGGCGGAATTCTTTTACTTGGAATCTATTGCAATAGATGAGAACTTTCAATACACAAAACCAATTCCATTTCGATCCATCGGAATCGCTAAAAAAATCTAGGTCGTGACCTAAAAAATCTAGAGAAAAATTAAGGGAAAATATATATGTTGACCGCAGGGGTATATGAATACGTTGACCCAATTTATCTCGGTTTCTGTAAGAGATATCAATAAGTTGTTGATTGATGAAATGTTTATCATAATGTCAACAATTTTTTATCAGTTGACAACTTTTTGATATCTCTTACAATAAACGAGATAAATCAAGTCAAATTTTTGGTAGGGATATTAACTTCTGTAAAAATATAAACATTTTGAAACAGAAAAAAGAACAAAATTCAAATCATTCATTCAAAAGACACATAATCAATAAAGTTGATTATCTAAAATAAGAGTCTTTCACTATTACATTAGCTTTTGTCTTCGATCACAGGATCCTTGATCTACCGTACCACCAACACCTGATCTGCATTTCTTCGATTCATCATGAATATTCCTACAGCGACCGAAGCCGATATAGCCATTCCACCGCAAATACAGCCAATCACAATCCATACGGCCGCGTTTTTCTGTTCCGGGGTCGCTTCTTGGTATGTTCCAGAGACGATTGGTAAGAGAAGAAGAAGAAGATGAATCCACGTGGACATTTTGGTTGTAGATTTGAATATTGGTGAATTGAGGTTTTTTTACTAGATTTTTAATGAATTTAAGAAGGTTTTTATCTGTTAAGGTCATCTAAATAGGCCAAGAAAAATGAGGTGTGACTTGGAAATTGAAAATTGGCAGTGATTGATACTCCCTTAACTTTGAGTCAATTTATCTGGGTTCCTGTGAAAGATATCAAAAACTGGTTAATTGATAAAATGTTACTGATAACTTGATAAACATTTTGACAGCTTTCTGATATCTCTTACAGTAACCGAGATAAATTAAGTCAAAGGTGGATCCCACATTTTTTGAAGATCTCAAACTGACTTGGTGACTTGGAAACTGAAAAGGTAGATCAGAAAAATTGTCATGACTTTTTAAAAGATACAGAATTTTCCTTATCTTTTAGTCAGTAAAAAACTTTAATGTACTTAAACTTGTAGGAAATTTTGGGATAATACCAACTGAGCGACGCGGTCGTAGCATGTGTCTGTCGACCAATGGCGCATGTGCTTACTTTGAGCAAGCTTATCTCGACTCCTATCAATGATACCAAAAAGTGATCAACTGATAAAATGTGTATTATATTATCAGTAACATTTTATCAGTTGACATATTTTTGTGACCATTACCAGGAAACGAGGTAACTTGGCTTGAAGCTAACAGCTTGGGTGGTGGGCTCGTTCGCGGAGGTCGCCGGTTTGCTACCTATGGCGTGTATACTTACGTTGAGCGAGTTTATCTCGGTTTCTATGAATGATATTGAACGGTGGCCAACTGATAAAATATTTATCGTACTATCAGCAACATTTTATCAGTTGTTTACTTTCTGATACATCTTACAGGTATCTAGATAAATTGGGTAGTAAAAAATTGCGAAAAAAATCTCAACGAAAATGTTTATTCAGATCAATAAAGTTCAAAGAACAACAACTCCTCCATGATTGTAATTATTGTAATGATTGTAATTATTGCTCTTCCTCATCATATAGAAAAACATGGCGGCTCCTATCGCTGAGAAAAAAATGAGCACACCGACAACAACGCACACGATGAGCACAACTCCAGCATCTCGTTTCTCCTGTTCCGTCATTTCGGCTGCCATCAGAAATCCAATGAGCAATGAAACGATGAGAAGTTGCTTGAAATTCATTTTCGGGGGATTTTTGGAAAATGAAGTATTTGTTAGGGAGATTGTGTGGAAAAATTTGTTATCTTGATTTAAAATCTTTCTCCAAACTTTGACCCGGTTTATCTGGGTTCTTTTGAAAGGTATCAAAAAATGATTGACTGATAAAATGTTGCTAATAAAATGATACAAATTTTGTTAGTTAACTACTTTTTGATACCTCTTACAGTAACCGAGATGAATTAGGCCAAAGTATGGAAACACGCTATCGGTAGGCAGGCTGCGTAGCTCAGCAGGTAGTGGCACGAAATCCTTGAAATTTTGCTTATAAGTTTAACTTTGCTGAAGGCTTTGGCTGGCAAATTTATAAGAACGCTACTGTACCTCTAAAAAAGTTATAGCGCTTTTTCTGATCCACCCGATTGAAGATCCAATTGAAAATTTCCAAGTCACGTCTCATTTTCCTGCCCTACTTAGATGACCTTAACTGATAAGAAATCTTCCTTAAATGTTCAAAAATCTAGTGAAAAACCTCACTTCACCAATATTCAAATCTACAACCAAAATGTCCACGTGGATTCTCCTTCTCATTCTCTTACCAATCAGCTCTATTGCCAAAGTTAAACAATGGAACGAATACAGTAAAGATGAGCAAAATGCAGCCATTTGGATTTGGATCTGCATTATTGCTGCTGCAATCGGGATATCTATTTCTGCTTCTGTTGGAGCATTCTTCGTGATGAGCAGACGTAACCAGAACCAAGGTGGTCAAGTGACGGTGGTGCGGTAGATCAAGGATCCTGTGATGAAAACAAAAGCTAATGGAAAAATGAGAGACTCTTATTTTGGATTTATTGATTCCCTTTTGTGTCCTTTGAATAAATGATTTTAATTAATTTGTTGTTTTTTTCTGATTCAAAATGTCGATATTTTATATAAAAGTTTAGGTGGCGAGAGTGTGTTCGATGTATGATCTGAAGATACCAAATTTTGACCCAATTTATCATGAGATATCGGTAGGCAGGCATCCGGGAATAAGCCTCCCCATTCTTTCAACTTTAAGTCAATTTATCTCAGCTCCTATGATAGATATCAAAAAGTAGTCAACTAATAAAATGTAGCTGATAACATGATGAACATTTTATCAGTTGATCACTTTTTGATATCTATTACAAAAATCGAGATAAATTGGGTCAAAGTAAGGATATACGCCATCGGCCCGCAACGGCGTAGCTCAGCCGGTGGCTGCCAAAAACTTTAAACAATAGCTTACAAGTTCAACTCTTTCAGAGGATGACATTATAAACAGAAACTGTGAAAATTCATTTATTCCAAAAAAATAGAAAAAAAAGTTCTCTTTTTCTCTAATCCTCTTCTCTCTCGTCTCTCAATGCATCACAATGACCTGATTGGATCCTCGATTTTTCATCAAAAAAACTATTCCAGCGATTCCACCAATAACACAAACCGCCACGACACAACAGACTACAATAATCCATGCGGCTACTCGTCCTTCTTCAGTGTAATGTTCATCAGCATTAACGATTGATAACGAGGTGATAAGCAGAAGAATCCACGTGGAAATTTTTGGAATGATTTGATTTGATGTAAATTTGATATTGGGAATAAAATGTTCTTTTTTGTCAGCAAGAATTTTTTATCAATGTGATTTTTTTTTTAATTTGAAACTGAAAATAAATTTCCTAAATAGTTCTACAGCGTCCAAAAAGTTCCTAAAAGCCCAAAAAGTCCTGAAACCTCCCAAAAGTTCTAAAACGTCCGAAAAGTTCTAAAACGTCTTAAACGTCCTGAATCGTCCGGAAAGTTCTGAAACGTCCAAAATGCTCTAATACGTCCAAAAAGTTCTAAAACGTCTGGAAAATTCTAAAATGTCTCAAAAGTTCTAAAACATCCCCAAGAGTTCTAAAACGTCTGGAAAGTTCTAAAATGTTCAAAAAGTTATAAAACATCTAAAAAGTTCTAATTTGTCCAAAAAGTTCTACAACGTCCAAAAAGTTCTAAAGCGTCTAAAAATTTTCTGAAACGTCCGAAAAGTTCTAAAACGTCCATTACTTTCTAAAACGCACAAAAAGTTTTAGAACGTCTCAGAATGTCCTAAAGAGCCCAAAAAGTTCTAAAACGTCTTGATAGTTTTAATACGTCCGAAAAGTTCTGAAACGTCCGGAAAGTTCTAATTTGTCCAAAAAGTCCTAAAACGTCAGTTTTTCAAAATTCGTTTTTTTTCCACAAAAATTGTTTTTAATTAACAATTCAGGAAAATGAGTGTATTCCAATTAAAGGCAAGTATAAAGCACCATAAAAGATTTTCGGGAATAAATTGTACAAGAAAAAAATCTCAAAAATCCGAACGAAAAGAGTAGTAACCGTAGAGAGACATCAATAAATCAATAAATCTTAATCAAATCCGATCATAACACACACAGAAGGTGGCCAAATAATAATTCTTATCAATGATACAATGTGGGGTGTCGCCGAACTTGTTCACATGGCTCATCGCTCCGAAATCCAATTCTACCGCATCCTCAAGGATACTGTAGAATAGGGTAATCTCGTAAATCGCCACGCCAGGCGTCGTTTGAATTTTCAGCTGATAATGGGCGAATGCGGCCTTCGTTGAGCCTGAGAGGTCCGGAACAAAGCCATCGGCATCTTTGACATTCTTATAGGCTAGGAGGCCTTCGTCTGGGAGCAGTCTGCAAATTCGCTCTATTGAGAAAAAGATGAAAAATTGGAATTGATGGCTTTTGAGGTTGACATGGGCCTTAAAGTTGCTAAGTCCGAAAATGTCTGAAAAGTTTTACAATGTCCAAAAAGTTCTAAAACGTCCAAAAAGTTCCGAAACGTTCTAAAGTTCTAAAACGTCTTGAAAGTTCTGAAACGTCCGGAAATTTCTAAAATATCCAAAGGGTTCTGAAACGTCTCGAAAGCTCTAAAACGTCAAAAAAGTTCTGAAATGTCCGAAAAGTTCTAAAACGTCTCGAATAGTTCTAAAACGTCCCAAAAGTTGGGAAACGCCCGAAAAGGTCTGAAATGTCCGAAAAGTTCTGAAACGTCCGAAATGTTCTAAAACGTCTAAAAAGTTGCGAAACGTTCAAAAAGTTCTGAAAGGTCTCAAAAGTTGCGAAACGTCTTCCATGACTTTCGGGTCATTTTTTTCGCTATTTTTGGGGATTTTTCGACCATTTCAGCTACCGTACTTTTTAGCGTCAATAATCTTGGCCAATTTCAGCGGCGCACACAGCTCCTTCTCCACCGCAATCTCCTTGTTGATCTCGCGGACCACAGCGTTGGCGATTCTGCAATTTTCAGAATTTTACAAAAAATTCAAAAATTAAAAAAAAAACCTTTTGGTCAATTTCCTATCCTCCTCAGTGTCCAGAGCATTTTTCCATGATAAACAAGTGCACCAATGTGGTTCAATACCAGCTTGAGAACACGTTCGATCAGTTGGAATCGGTCGAAAAACGGACAGGGATCGTTTTTGAGAAGCATCCTGCATTCGGTGGAAATCATCAGAAGACGTTGCGGAGAGATTCAGAATATCCAGAAGGCTTGCGTGAATATCGAATGGACTTGTTAGTTTCTCCGCGTTTTCTCTAGAAAAAAAGGGGGGGGGGGGTTTTAACATGGTGGCCTAACTTTTGCAAGTTAAGATTTCTAGGCCATTGTACAGGGTAGATTGCTAGCCACTACTACAGTAATCCTCAGGTCATTTTACATGGTGGACTAGAAAACTCGACTCGCAAAAGTTAGACCATCACGTTAAATTGGCCTAGAAACACACTAGGGTCATTCTAGACGATTTCTAGATCGTTTTTACAAGATGGCCTAACTCTCGCAAATTGAGTTTCCTAGGCCATCACGTTAGGTTGGCCTAGAAACACACTAAGGTCATTCTAGACGATTTCTAGATCGTTTTTACATGGTGGCCTAACTTTTGCAAGTTAAGATTTCTAGGCCACCACGGCGTCAAAGTGATCTAGAAAACACTCCAAATGAATATCCCATCAATTCTAGGTAATAAAAGTTGGTGGCCTAGAAAACTCAAACTTGCAAAAGTTAGGCCATCATAGCCATTTTTTCAGATGTGGCTTCAAAACGGTGTTTGTAAGCTAGTTTCAGCTTACTTTAGCCTATTTTTAACTCATTTTAACCCATTTTATATATTTTCCGCCTACTTTTAGCCTATTTTTAGCCTTAATTTTAGCCATTTTCCAGCCTATTTTCAGCCTATAATTACCCTATTTCAGCAAAAACTTAACCTATTTTACTACCCTTCATTGTAGCCTTCTTTCAGCCTTTTTAGGCCTACTTTAGCCTAGTTTCAGTCATTTTTTTCAACCAGTTTCAGCTATACTTGAATCTACTAGTTTATTTTGTACCCGATTTCAGTGATTTTCAGGTCATTTTTAAACGAATTTCAGCGATATTTCATAGTCATTCTTAAGCATATTTTCAGTCTTTTTTCGGCCTATTTCCAACCTTTTTTCGCCTATTTTTCAATTTTCGGCCTATTTTCAACCCCATTTCCAGCCCATTCCCCCCAAATTTCTAACCTCAAATTCTTCTCCATCCTCTTGCCCTTCTCGGTTTCTCTCAATTCTTTTGGCAATGAAATGGAAAAGAAGGGCATTCGTTCTTCCAATTGTCCCTGATGTGTCTCTCGTAATTTCGCGAATCGATGACCATGATCAGCCATTACAATGACAATTGAATCATCAAACATTCCCAATTCATTCATATGTTTCAAATGGGCTGATAGATCCACGTCTTCTACGTCTACCAAGTTGATGTCGTCGTGGGATAGAAGACTCTGATGCATTAGGCAGAAGCGAGGGACGTCGTTGTATTTGGTCATGAATTGACGACCGTTTTGGAGCCACATCTG
>NC_013487.2:1441644-1454783 GCF_000004555.2 Caenorhabditis briggsae | reverse complement strand
ATGACTCTGTCGTGTTTTCTAAATCACTTTAACGTGATGGCCTAGAATTTTTAACTTGCAAAAGTTAGGCCACCATGTTAAATTGCCTAAAAATGACCTGATATTCATCTGGTGCGTTTTCTAGCTTATTTTGACGTGATGGACTAACTTTTGCAAGTGGAGTTTTCTAGGCCGCCATGTTAAAATGGCCTAGTGAACAATTTCGATGAATATTAGGTTATTTCTAGGTCATTTACCCGTGGTGGCCTAGTTTTCTCAACTTGCAAAAGTTAGGCCACCATGTCAAAATGGCCTAAAAAACATGAAAAACCACTCACCCTGTGCAATGGAATACTTCCAATACAATTCCTATCGTTCAATTTCTCGACTTCCTCGAAAAGTGTCCGTGTGTAGTGATCAGTTGGTTGTTTCCTGAATCCTTTCAGTCGATAAGTGAAGGTTCCTGGAAATCTATATAATTTAAAGGCACATGGAGTTCACACTTGGGATCAAGCGAGGGGGCCAAAATGCGCGCCCCAGTAAATTTAGGAAAAATTCTAAATTGGCTCAGGATCGCCGTTTTAAACGTTGAGAGAAAAAGTGCGCGTTGCAACCCGTTGCTTTTCAAGAAATAGATCATCATCTAGATCAAACCTGCGTCCACTTTAAAATTATTAAATTTCTTCTGGCCTACGAGTTAGCTGGGGCGCCTTTTCTGACCCCTTCGCTTGAACCCTAGTGAGTTCACATTTTTATCGTACAGGTAGTGCTAGAAATTTGCTTTATATCTATGGTTTTTTCATTCAAAACCATCGATTTTGAAGCTAGTTATGATCAATTAAAGTTTGGTGGCCTAGAAATCCAAAATGTGGGTTTCTAGGCCACAGGTTCAAAACTGCCATAACTTGCTTCAAAATCAATGGTTTTGAATGGAAAAACCATGAAAAAATAACGCATTTCAAGCATAGTTCTAAAACATCCAAAACGTTCTAAAACGTCCGGAAAGTTCTGAAATGTCAAAAATATTTTGAAAATCCAAAAAGTTCTAAAACGTCCGAAAAGTTCTGAATAGTTTTGAAACCTTCTGAAACGTCCGGTAAGTTCTAAAACGTCCAAACAGTTCAAAAATGTCTTGAAAGTTCTAGAATGTCCGAAAAGTTCTATAACGTCAGAAAAGTTTTCAAAAGACTAAAAGTTATATAGCGTCCCGAAAAATTCTGAAATGTCCGAAAAGTTCTAAAACTTTCGAAAAGTTCTAAAACGTTCGAAAAGTTCTAAAACGTCCGGAAAGTTCTAAAACGTCCCAATAGTTCTAAAACGTCCAAAAAGTTCTAAAACGTCAAAAATGTAATTTTCTCCAAATCGCATCCCTCACCAATATTAAACGCATCCTCTGCATACATTGTGACATATCCCTGATCCGAAAAGTTTCTCCAAATGAACGGATACACGTCATCGACATAGTTCGCCTTCTTGTATCTCTTTCTAGTCAGAGGAAGTTCAGTTTCAGTTTGTGCTGTTAAAATTGGAATAAATGCTTGTGGTGTGCCGTCTCCAACAATGTTATATCCATTCAAAACTACACTTCCCAGAGTGTTTTCCAGAAAATCCACAGTTTTTGGAAGTTTTCGACGGAATGACATTTGAGACAAGGAGTCGAATCTGGAATGTTTATCAGTTGAAATTGCTGAAATAAGGCTGACAATGACCTAGAAAACTCAATTTGCAAAAGTTAGGCAACCAGGTTAAAATGGACTAGAAAACATGGCCATTCCTAGCCCAGTTACCATGGTGGCCTAGTAAACTCATCAGGTGAATATTAGGTCATTTCTAGGTCATTTCAACATGGTGGCCTAACTTTTGCAAGCTGAGTTTTCTAGGCCATCAAGGTAAATTACCTAAAAATGGTCTCGCATTCACCTGGTGCGTTTTCTAGGTCATCTAACATGGTGGCCTAGAAAACTCAATTTGTGCACATTGAGTTTTCTAGACCACTGAAGTTTATGGCCTAGAAATTGTCTAACATTTTACTGGTGCGTTTTCTAGGCCATTTTAACATCGTGGCCTAGTTTTCTCAAAATGAATTTTCTAGGCCACCAGAAAACGCACCAGATGAATATTAGGTCATTTCTAGGCCATTTACCATGATGGCCTAACTTTTGCAAGTTGAGTTTTCCAGGCCATCACCGCATGCGTTTTCTAGAAGTCACCGCATGCGTTTTCTAGAAGTCATTTATTACCGTGGCCTAGAAATCTCAAAAAAAGTTAGGCCATCATGATAAAAAGGCCTAGAAAACGCACCACGTGCAATTCAGGCCATTTCTAGGTCATTTCACTATGGTGGCCTAACTTTTGCACGTTGCGATTTCTAGGCCACTGAAGTTTAAGGCCTAGAAATTGTCTAACATTCGACTGGTGCGTTTTCTAGGCCATTTACCATGGTGGCCTAGAAAATTCAAAATGCAAAAGTTAGGCTACCATGTCAAAATGGCCTAGAAAACACACCAGGCCCATGACAGGCTATTTCTAGGTCATCTAACATGGTGGCCTAGAAAACCCAAATTTAGGCCACCCATACCCCAAAAAGTAGACATTATAGGCCTTCTTCTCCGCGTTCGTCTCCTCGGTTCTCCTCATTTTTCGTGCTCTCTCGTGCACCTCTGCCACGTCATTCACATCCCAAAGGAGGGAATTCCACTTCTGGAAGCCTTGAATACAGGATACTGTAGCGTAGTCGCTACCGTTCATTTTGTCGCCGTCTGGAAAGAAGCGATTTTTAGGTTGAAAAAAATCGAAAAATCGGAAAAAAAATTTTCAAAAAAAATTTTTTTTTTCGAACTTTTTCGTACCAAAAATCTCCACCGGCTCCTCATATCGATTTTTGTTATCATCAATTCGCTCGAAATATTGAATTTTGCATTTAGCTTTGACGCGTTTTTCAGTGAATCGAATGACGCCTTCATCGTTGATAAACACCCAATTATCCTCGATTTTTCCCGATTTCTGGCATTCCAGTGGAGCGTGTTTGGTGAAGAAATGAATGACTTCCGACCCGTTGATATCTAGTTTCGGGATGTTGCATTTTTGATTTTTCAGTAAATCTTCTGATGGTTTTGAGCCACCTGACGATGATTGGTGGTCACGATCGCGATCACTGTGCAGGGACTTCACTTTTATTGGATTCTGGAAAACAGAATGATCTCAAAGTTTTGAAATTTTGGTGAAAATTGGAATTTCTTTGGATTTTTGAATTTTAGATTTTTTCAATTTTTGAAAAATCTCATTTTTTTCACCATTTTCCAGGCTATTTTTAGCTGATTTTTTCGATTTTTCACAGCAAGAAGTTCGTATTTTCAAAAAAATTTTTTTTTGGGATTTCACTTTTATTGGATTCTGGAAAACAAAATGATCTCAAAATTTTGAAATTTTGGTGAAATTTTGAATTTCTTTGGATTTTTTTTTTCAATTTTTCAAAATTCTCATTTTTCCACCATTTCCTAGGCTCGCTGATTTTTACAATTTTTCACAGCAAAAAACCCTTTCAGTCATAACCCCCAGTTTCAGCTATTTTTGAAAAAAGCTTTTTCTCAGATTTTTTCTCTGAAAATTCGCATTTTTCATATTATTTTTTGTAACCATTTTTTAAGCTATTTCGACCTGATTTTAACGGTTTTTGCTTAAAAAATGATCAATTTTTACCCTGAAATCCCTTTTTTTTCTATTTTCAGACATTTTTGAAAATTTTCAAATTTCCGAAAAAAAAAATTTTTTTTTCGAAAAATTCCAATTTTTTCAATTTTGGTAATTAGTTTTAGGGCTATTTTTGCTGATTTTTACGATTTCCCGCATTATAAACCAAAATTTTGAGCCCTAAATACCCTTTATAGCTATTTTCAGCTCTTTTACACACTTTTGAAATTTTCAAATTAAAAAAAAAAAAATTGTTTTTTTAGATTTTTATTTTTCGACAAGGAAATCCATTTTGAGACATTTCAGCCATTCGATTCTCCAAAAAACTTTTTTTCGAATTTTAATTTTTTCAATTTTTTTTAAGAAAATTCTCATTTTCTACGATTACCTGTACTATTTTTAGCTGGTCCCATTTCTTGCCAAATTATCTATCGATTTCCCCCATGCATTGCAAATAAATATATTATTATTATTATGATTTTTACCGATTTTTCGCATCAAACCCCCAAAATTTCAGCCCTAAACCCCATTTTTAGCTAAAAAAATTTTTGTTTATATTTTTCGTTTTGTCGAATTTCAATTTTTATGACAATTTTCACAAATTTATACGATATTTGCATCAAAAATCATTAATTTCATTCTTAAGCACTATTTTCAGCCAAATTTCAAAATTTTGAATTTTCGAATAAATATTTTTTTTTGAAATTTTTTTTCAAAATTTTTCAATTTTCTAGGCTGTTTTTCACTAATTTTTAGGATTTTCACATCACTGAATCATTGTTTCCGGTCGTTATCCTGATTTTTTAATTTTTGAAAAATTCTATTTTTTTTCAATTTTTTCAAAAATTCTCATTTTCCACCATTTCCTAAACTATTTTCGCTGATTTTTACAATTTTTCATATCCAAAATCGATATTTTTTGCCCTAAATTTTCTTTCCGGTACCTCATCTAAAACCTCTTCTTTATATCGCTCGGCACGACTCAAGAACGACGCGTCATCTGGTGTCGGATAGCCAACTTTCAGTGTACTCAATAAAAAATAAACAGAAACACATAGTCCACTAATAATGAGCAATTGACGGACACGGAATAGACATGTTGCCATATCTATTGGCCTGTTTACCTGGAAAAATGTGAATTTTTTGATAAAATGTAGACTTAAAATTTGAAAAATTAGCGAAAATCGAAAATTTTTGAGGAATTTTTCAAGGGGAAGATGGAGAAAAAACTTCGAAAAAATAGATGAAAAACAAGAAATTTTCAGAAATTCCAAAATTTTCAAATCGGAAATTTGAAATTTTTTCTAACAATTCAAAATAATAAAAATCGTAAAAATTTCGCCAAAAAATGAGAAAAAACAGAAAAAATGGGCAAATAATCAATTTTTTCGAAAAACAAAAACTTTTTGACAAGAAAAATCTGAATTTGTGACGAATTTTTTGCTGAAAAATCGTCAAAAAATGAAGAAAAGTCGATAAAAAATATTATGGGAAAATGAAGAAAAAAATGACATAAAATATGGGAAAATCAGAAGAAAAAAATCTTTATTTTCATTTATAAAAAAGCAAAAAAAATCGGAGAAAACCTGAAAAAATGAATACAGGAAATTGAGAAAAAAATGAAGAAAATTGGTCAGAAAAATTGGTTTTTTTTGGGGTTTTTTGGCGATTTTGTGGTCCAAACTTGAAATTTCTACCACGAAATTCAAATTTTTCACAAAAAATCATCTTTTCCTAGTTTTTCACGGCCAAAAAGCGATTTTTTTCGCAGAAAAAAAATTCGAAAAAATTTTTTTTTCGAATTTTTCAAAATCACTGTTAACAATCAATTTTTCTGTCTAAATTTTCATAATTTCCCTTATTCAAATTTCCCCCGAAAATCAACAAAACCGCCGAGCCACCGAGCCACCGCCGGGTGCAAACAATGGCTCCGAGGGGCTCTCTCTCTCCACTTGAAAAAATTTTTTCGCCGAAAAAAAAATATATTAGAGACCTCATATTTCTACAGAGAGCGATGTACGATATACAAACAATTTTCACCTAGCCTAGCTAGCTCTCGGGGAAAAATAAAAAATCGGAAAAAAGGGAAAAAATTTGGAGGGGCGAGAGAAAAATGCGATTTTGGCACACAGAAAAAGGCTCTTTGGGATTATCCTGGATTGATTTTAGTTGTCTTTCTTTATCGTTTATGTCTCTTTTTTTGGCTTTTTTATTTTTGAAAAATCGGGATTTTCAGATTTTTTTCCATTTTCAGAGTTCAGAAACCCTTTTTCTTCGATTTTCAAAATATTCATCTTGAATTTTTTAATTTTTTCATGATTTTTCATTTATTTTCTTCTCTATTGTCCTTCTAGACCAGTTACTTTTATCACTTTTCAATGTTTACTCAGCTGGCTGTTAGATAAGACCTTTTCACATGACTTTTTGATAAGAAACCGTGAAGTTTAGTGATAAAAATGTTATTTTAACGGTTTTTAGTAAAAAAATCTCAGAAAAATCCTTTTGAAATCGTTGAAAAATTTAAAAAAAGTTGCTGTGAAAAAATATAAAAACTGAGGAGCGCGCAAGCGCGCTCCACGGCTAGGGAGGAGAAAGTGGAGGCCGGGAGAGAAGACAGAGGGAGACAAAGCGGGGGAGTTTGAAAAAGAAGGACAAAGAAGGGAAAATCATTTTCAGTTGAAAAACAGAATTTTTATCGGTTTTAGAAGTCGAAACGATGGGAATTAGTAAAAATAAAAATCGAAATCATAGATTCCAAGCTTACACAAAAGGATTTTTCATGAAAAATAGAAAGAAATCCGAAAAAAAGTAAAAAGTTTAAATTTTCCTCAAAAAATTGAAATTTTCGTTGAAAATCTGGCAATATAAATTGAAAAAATTTTATTGTATAAATGAGGATAACTCAAAACTTGATCCCTCAAATTTTTGTTGTAATCATTGAAAACTCGCTCCAGTGAAAAAAATTCTGCTTCAAAAATTCAGTATTTACGCTCCAATGATAAATTTTTATCCTCGATATTCTTCAATTTCCATTTACGCTCCATTGTAAAATCTCCTATTCGCTCTAACTGTGCAAACATGCCCCAGTGTACAAAAGTTAAACATTTTGAAAGTTTCATTATTGAAAAATTAATTTTTCCTGTTCCTAGAAATTCATTTTTCGGAAGCTGAATCCCTTCAATCCTTCAATCCTAGTTCGACAAATTCTCCAAAAATATGTCCCACAAGCTGCAAACGCGCTCTATTGAACCTCATTTCACTCAAAGTCTGCAAACGCGCTCCATTGACAATTTCTCCCCATTTTTAGCTCTTTTCATATGCAAAAATGCCCTTCGAATTGATTCCGAAAAAGCTCAGACGGAAATTTTCGACTTTTCTTTCCTTTTTTCCCGAAAAAAATAATGAAATGCAAATTCAATTTCCTCAATCTGAATGCCAAATAATTCCCTCCTTCTTCTGGAGTATTTGAAGAAGATTTCCATCTTTTTCCCACGACTTTTTATCCCATTCGACAATTTTTCGGAAATTTTGATTTTTGACTTATTGTCGTGGTGGGACCAAAAAATGTTTTTTTTTTCTATTTTTTTCTAAAAATTATTGGAAAAAATTCGAAGTGATGATTCTTTTCTTTAACCCTGATTTAATGAGAAAAATGTGTGTTTCACCACTCAATTAAAGGAGGCGAGACAGCGAAAATTTCGGGGACAGTTCGGGGGACGAAACCGCGCCGCGCTTATGTAGACCATCGGTCGTCAGGCGCCTTCGCGCCCCCGTAGCTCAGCCGGTAGCGGTGCTGTACCCCTGAGCTGCCTGTCATGAGTTCAACCCCTCATGGGGGTTCTCTATGCAAAATATCAGGAAAACTTTTTTGGTGTCTGGCCTCCTTTAACAATATCTTACATAGTAACACTCTGATAGAAAGAACACAAGTTTTAGAAAAAAAAATTGTTTGGGACCAAAAAAACACTGATAAAAATATTTTGGACTTCAGACGATCTATCGAAATGTAAATTTCAAAAATTTTTTTAACTTTTAGTTGAAACCTAAAAACTATTTTTTTTGTGAAAACTTTGGAAGCTATGAAGATTTTATTCTGAAAACGCCCACCATGTTTTTTCTAAAATAAAAGAACTTCTTACAGAAATTTATTTTTTTCAGCATTTTTTCAAAAATTTCAACAAACAATTTCAGTTTCAACACATTACTTTGACCAGTTCAGTTTATTAAAATCTTGATAAGTTACAGCGGCGAGAAGTGTGGAAGGGGGAGGAGAATTTTTTCGAACATTCATAACTTTGTTCAAAACAGCTCAATTGACTTGAAATTTTGCAAGAGAATAGCTGTAAAATCCAAAAACATAAAAATCGGTTTTTGGAAAATCTCTCATTTTCAGAATTTTCCGAGCAGTTTCAGATGTAACAGTGGTCCGAGAATCCAAAAAAAAATTTTTTCAGAATTTTTCTGGTTTTGATTTTAAATGTCAAATGATTCTCAGTGTCCAAATATGCTTCAAAAAAGTTTTGAAGAATTTTGGAAGCCGACACAAAAGGTATGGGTCGTATTTTTTGACATAACTCAGCTGAAAATGTATTTCTGATGCTCAAAATTTCACAAATGATGTGTTTTGAGTTGTTTATCAGTTTTATGTCAAAAGCTTTTCAATTGTAAAAAATTTTTTTCTCATTTTTAGATTTTAGAAATTTTCCCTAGAAGTGAAAAAAATGAAATTTTTTTCTACAATTAAAACTATTAACAAAAAACTAATAAACAACTCAAAACACATCATTTGTGAGATTTTGAGCATCAAAAATGCATTTTCAGCTGAGTTATGGTAAAAATTTTCAGCTGAGTTATGGTAAAAACATACCTTTTGTGCTCTGAGTATCATAACTCGAGAGCCCGGCTTCCAAAACTCTTCACAACTTTTTTGGTACATATTTGGACGCTGGGAATCACTTGACATTTTTTTTTTTGGATTCTCGGACCACTGTTACATCTGAAACTGCTCTGAAAATTCTGGAAATGAGAAATTTTCAAAAACCCGATTTTTATGTTTTCGGGTTTTACAGCTATTCTCATGCAAAGTTTCAAGTCAATTGAGCTATTTTGAACAAAGTTATGAATGTTCGAAAAAATTCTCCTCACCACTTCTCGCCACTGTACATAAAAGAAAATTTTCTAAATTGTCAACGAAGCATCTTTTGAGAGGCTAATGTTGAATATTTGGAAATTTGAAAAACCTCAAAATGTTCTCTTCCGAAATTTACCTAAAAAATATTTTCCAGTTTCACCTAGAAATGAAATTTTTTGTAAAATTTACTTTGCAATTAATATCACCATTTATTTTTTTAACAGTAAAGTTTTAGGTCTCTAAAAACGTTTTTTTTCTCTCAAAATTTCCAAAAAAAGGGAAAAAGTTCCAATTCCATTAGTCAATCCAATTCTTCCTAATTCTTCCAGTACTAATTAAAATGTTTTCCATTTCTTCCTTCACAAATAAATTTCTCGAAATTTCTCGAAAAAAAAATGTAAAAAGTAAAGGAAAAAAAAGAAAAGAATTGGGTTAATGAGGATAGAGTGGAAAGAAGCTCTAAACTAATGGAAAATAGTCAAAGAAACTAGAAAAAGGAGATGAAAGAAAGGATATTTCATTTTCTATTTCATTCAATTGGAAGAGTAAAAAAATTTTTTTTTTGAAATTTTTTCTGATACTGTAGATTTTGACTAACTCTGAAAATTTTGATTAAGATAGTTTTAACTGCTCGGAATCGGGCAAAATTTCCAAGTTCTTGATAAATCTTGGTTTTGGAACAGTACTTTTTTTTGTTGGGATTTACAAAATTTTCAACTTCTGAACTTCGAAATTTTCAAAATTGTCAAACTTTAAACTTGTATACTTATTATAGTTTTAACGATTCGTTTAAAAACTGTTCAATGTTTCACAAACTGTTTGGGACATCAATATTTTACAGTATTCCTTTTTTTTTAATTTTCAAAAAGTGAAGCAGTTTTGTTTTTGAAAATTTTTTCGACATTTCTTCCTGATACTGTAGATTTTGTCTAACTCAGAAAATTTCGATTTAGATAGGAACTATATCGACTTACGAAACATTCGAAATTTTCAAGTTCTCCACAAATCTTGGTTTCGGAACAGTAATTTTTTCTTTTTTTTTCTAGAGATTTAAAATATTTTCAACTTCTGTATTTCAATTTTTAAATGTTTAAACTATAAAATTCCTGCACTTATATATTTTAAAAGTCAATGATTGGTAAGAAACTGTTCAATGTTTCACAAACTTTTTGAAACAGCAAAAAAAAAACATTTGGTACATCTTTTTTTTCGAAAATCTGAGAAACCAAGAAAAAAGCGCCGCAGTGTTGCAAAGGGGCGGATTTTAAAAGGCACAGTTAACAAAAGTTGAAAAAAAAGTTGATGGAAAACAAAATATTTTTCCTGTTTCATTGATTTTTTATGTTTCAAATATTTTCGAATTCAACTATTTCTTCTTCAGATGTAACCAAATTATATTTCTTCCTGCAATTGACAGATTACTCAAAGTTTCCATGTTCTCCATAAAGCATGGTTTTGGACCAGTAATTTATTTTTCTTTCCTTTTGAGATTTACATTCTTTTTATCTTCTGAATTTGAATTTTTGTACACTCTCAAGCTTTTTGTTTTACTGATTGTAGTTTTAATAATTCATTTCTAAACTGTTCAATGTTTCACAAACTGCTCGGAACAGCAATTTTTACAGTAATTCTTTTTTTTTCGATTTCCTACAGTAATTCTTTGCAAAGGGACAGAGCTTGAAGGAAAGTACCTGTACTGTTTCATGGATTTTTAAATTTCATTAAAAATTTGTTTTCGATATGCGTTCTAACGTCATTGCTGCTGAATTTTCTCGACATTTATACCAAGTCGATGACAATCTCTACAATTTCTTATTTTGCTTGTTTGGTATAGACGAAACAGCAATGTTTATTTCCAGAAACTAAGTTTTTTTAAATTCAGTCTCAAGTTATTCTGAAATGGTTGAGTTTCTTGTTTACATTGATTCTTCTACCCTATAGGCAAAAAAATCTGAATTTCCATTCAAACGGTCCGGGTGGCGTTCTATTAGAGTGTTTACGGTAGATAGCAGTTTTTCGGAGAATGTCAAATTTTAAAATGTTGTTTGCTGATACTGTAGCCTTTGTTGAAATCGATAATTTTTGATTACTCAAAGTTTCCATGTTCTCCATAAATCATGGTTTTGGACCAGTAATTTATTTTTCTTTTCTTGAGATTCACATATTTTTTCAACTTCTGAATTTTGATTTTTTGGATACTCTCAAGTCTTTTTTATTTTTTGTAACTGTTTTAATGATTTATTTTGAAACTGTTCAATGTTTCACAAACTGCTCGGAACAGCAATTTTTACAGTAATACTTTTTTCAATTTCCTACAGTAATTCTTTGCGAAGGGGCGGAGCTTGAAAGCAAAAAATACTTGTACTGTTTCATTGATTTTTAAATTCCCTTAAAAATTTGTTTTTGATAGGAGTTCTAACGTTATTGCTTCAAATGATCCCTTCCTGAAATTGAAATGTTTCCTTTAAAAAGAATTTTCTCGGAAGTTTTCTCTCAGGCGATGACTAGCTCAACACTCTCTACGAAACAGTAAATTTTGTTTTCAGAAACAATTTTCTAAAATTCTTTTTCACATTTCTCTGAACTAATAATTGAGTTTCCTGTATACATTGATTCTACTACCCCATAGGCAAAAAAATCAGAATTTTTCATTTCACTGTTGAATTCAAAATCCAATTTGCATTACTGGAGAATTTTTTGACCATACTGTGACAGAAAAGCAGTAGACGTTGACTTAATTTATCTCATGTCCTATGAAAGATATCAAAAATTTGTCAATTGATAAAATGTTTATCAAATTATCAAAAATATATTGTCAGCTGATATCTCTTACAGTAACCGAGATAAATCGGTTCGAATTAAAGATCCCTTACATACTGTTTCATGTTTTTATTATCTCTCGAGTTTTCAAAAAATACTAGTGGTCTTTGAATTTGGACATCTTGATAATTACTTCTTCAAGACTCATTTAAAAACCATAATAAAATAGTAATGTATTCAAAAACGAAATTTTGAAAGCAACAGGTTTTTTTAAAATTAAAATTGCACGAATACAAAGTTTGAGTTTCCTACATCCTTTTGGAAATTTTATCTGTTTCGTTTAGTATTAATTCATAAACTTAATAATTTAAAGTTTAGTAAGTTTACATCGTTCATGTCTCAAAACGTTTCACGTTATCGCAGAAAAATTTCTCGTAGAAATGAAGAAATTGTCCAAAACTGAAAATATTAGGTCATATTCTGGAAAAATATAAATTATGTTTCAGATAACTTTCAAATGGTTCACTTTTTTTCCTGTATATATTGTTTTTTTGCATTTTGTAATATATTAATTCAACTGTTCTTATAAATCCAGAATCTGATAAACTTGCTATGGACGTTCTATTAGATCACTCACGGTAATTGAACGGTAATCAAAATTTACGGGTCCTTTTAAGAAAAATGAGGAGCGGAGCGACGTGCCAGTAAAAAAACCAGGTTAAACTGCGCAGAAGGCGCACCAACTAGCTGGTTCGCTTTTATCAACTTATGGAATGTCTGGTTTTTAATTACCTCGTAACCTCCTACCAGTCAGCTCATTTATAACCGACCTCCTTCCTGGTATTGACAGCTTTCATTTTCCCCAGTTTTTTCCCATTTTTCAAGAAGAAAAATCGTTAATTTCCCGTTTTCTAAAACTCATATATACATAGAGAGCTATTTTTCAAAAATTAATGTTTCTCACAGATTTATTTAATGGCAATAAAAAAACTGATTGATTAGGATTCGATAATGGGGACAGAGTGGCATTTAATATATTCTGTAAAAAAAGGAAATTAAAATACATGCTAAAACTTTGCTCTAGACCTGTAACACCCCAAATTTTCATGGTACATCAAAACCGGATATTCAGATTGGCTTTTCGTATTTTTGGTTTTCTCAAAAACGAAAAATTATTCATTTTCAAGTTCCGGGTAACATATGTAAGCCGAAATTCAAAAAATTTCAAGTTTTTGAGAAATAATTATTCGGCAGGATACCAAATTTTTCTCTCCATTTTCATTGTTGGTGAAATGTTTTAATTCCAATAGACTTCTTTCTTTTTTCCATTCAACCAAAAATTATTAATTCATTTTATTTTCATGGAAAGTTATCAACTTTGAGGCCCTGAAAAAGTGGTTTAGAATTTTTCGATTTGTCTGAAAATTTCAGAGTAAACTGAACAAAAATAGAGCTTCAATTTTGTCATTGACGACTTTTTCGTACAGATTCATAAAAATGAGGTGTTGCAAAACCCCTATAAGTTTTCCATCAACCTTTATTTGACTCAAAGACTTTTCAACATACTTGTAATAGGCCG
>NC_013487.2:1428809-1440975 GCF_000004555.2 Caenorhabditis briggsae | reverse complement strand
TTCAAAAAACACATAAGGGGGACCCTTATGTGATTTTTTTCGACCAAAAATTTTTTTTCGAGTTTTTCGATCTTTTTTGATCAGACAGACAAACAATCCGAAATACGAAAAAAATGGAAAAAATTATATTGAGAGCTCAAAATTTGGCTCAAAAATACAGAATTTTTGACATTTTCAAATTTGATGATGATCTGTTAATTGAAAATTCACCCTGATGACCACCATCTATAGCAATTTTCAATTATATATAAAATATCCCATCTATGATGATGAATGAATGAATTGTGTAGGAAAACGCCATGTCTTCGAATACCTCTCTCTAAAAGGAATTGAAGGACCCCCCCCCCCCACCCTCTTTTCTCTTCATTATCGTTCAATTTCGTCTTCCTTTTTCTTCTTTTTCTAGTCCACATTCCTTTCCACTTCTTTTCCCCTCTGGTCCAAATCCCTTTTGTTTTTCCTTTTTTTCTTTTTCCACTTAATTTTTTTTTCATCAGAATCTCTCTCTCTCTCTCTCTCTCTCTCTCTTTCTAACTTTGATGATGGCAAAATACCAAAGACACGCAAAGACGACAAAAGGCGCTTCTTGAATAATTGAACGATTTCTCAAAAAGATGGGGGGAAATGCGGGTCTCCCTAAATTAAACGGCGGCCCCCAAGATTTAGTAGTCAACACTAGAAATGGGCGGAGCCCTTGGGTCTTAGAAGAATGGGAGTCGAATTTCAATTAATATCCGGATGAGTGGTCCTTTGTGAAATTTTTATTCCTCTTCTGGGTCTCTTATTTCACAAATTTCTCTTGGAATTTTTTTTTCTAGAAATTTCTGGAAACTTTACACTAGGTTCATTGATTTGAGACTTGATTACTGAAATTCTGAAAAAGATGAAACAGGAAATTTTAAAATTTTTTCTCTCAAAATAAATGGAACTTCTGACCCAAAAATCATAGAAATTGAAACATTTATTATATTTTTTAAATAAGGTTTTTTTGAGAAAACGATGAACCAGGAAAATTTTTATGTTTTTTGTTATAAAAGTCGACATCAAAAATTACTAAAAATTTATTTCAAATTTGCACAAAATTCACCGGAAGCATTCAAAACAACTTCGAAATAATACAAATCAATATTGACCCAAAAATTGTAAAAATTGAGAAAAAAATTTTCTAGACAAAAATTCATACCTTTTCTCAGCCTATTGATTTAAAAATTGATTTCTAAAAATCTGAAAAATATGAAATAGAGAAATTTTGATTTTTTCTGAAAATACTTTGAAATTGAATGACAAAAATAAAAACTTATATAATATTTTTTTTCAAAATTGCTTAATAATAATAGAATTTGACTAGAAATATCGGCTCTTTATAATTTAACGGGGGTTTAAAAAATTAACGGGGGTTTTGAATATTTGAAGGGGTTTTGGGAATTAACGGGGGTTTAAATATTAAACGGGGGTTTTCAGAAGGTGCCAGAGCCATGGTTGGGAAAGTCCCCAAAATGTTCCAAAGTGCTACAGTTTCTTGTTTTTTGCTCATTTCAGTTGATCTATTCTTTTATTTCTTTAATGTTATTAGTAATGATTTCCCTGGAGATGATTTGATAGCAATAGAAATTAGACCACAACAAGGCAATTCGAGTTTATAAAGAAACTATTATGTTACCGTTTCAAAATATTGAAGAAAGCCAGTTCGAAATTGTAATATTTAATATTTCTTACAACCTTGAGTTTCAATTAATTCTTGTCAACTTTCAATAAAATTTTTCCTACTTCTTGAATCTCAAAACTTTATCATGAACCAAAACATAGAGTACCAGAACTAATAACTAAAATTTTCCGTTAAAATCCCCAAAATCTTTCCTTTTCTCCTCCTTTAAGTCAATATTCAATGAAGCTTACTGTAAACACTCTAATAGAACGCTACCCAAATCGTCAAATTTGAGCCCATGTATCTCATTTTCTATGAAAGATATCAAAAAGTGGTTACCTAATAAAATGTTGCTAATATCATGACCAACATTTTATCAGTTGGCAACTTTTTGACATCTTTCAAAAGGAGTGAGATATATCGGCTCAAAGTGGACGGTCCATGTGGCGTTCTATTAGAGTGTTTACGGTATATTATAATTCCAGTTTCATTAAGGTTTCAAGTTTATGTGGTAATCTGACAAAGTAATACATTGGCAGGATATACATATAAAAAAACTACCATGACTCGAATTTTATGGAATCAACAATTATTACTTACAGCAAACATGAATTTCTTGCATGCAAACACCTTTCTTTCATTTCTCTTATTATACAAAAGTCCAATAAATTAAACCGATTTCAAAAGTCTAAATTTCTGGATTTGGAAGTAGTTCCTTCAATTTCAGCGTAAATTCGGAAAGTCACTGAAACAGAATATTCACTTTATAGTTCATTTGACACCTATATGTACCTGAGAATGCTGGAAAATTTTGATCTTAAAAAATTTCAGATAACCAGAAACTAAAAATAACAAAAAACATCTTATTAACTTCTTTCATGCGAATTGTTAATCTTTTTCAATAATTGGAAACTGTAATTTTTAAAATCGATGTGCACGAATTGTTTTAACCACATAGCAGACATCTTTTTGATATAGAATCATCTCCTGGGAAATGTACAGACTTCGAAAAACATCAATTTTTCCTTGTTATTAATTTTGATGAATTCTATTGGTATAATATAGACAAAAGAGATAAAAACGAGAGGATTTTTTAAGAATTCTGTTTTAAAGTTTTCTTTTTAAAATTCCTGAATTTACAGTTTCAATCTTACCATAATTTTCTTTCTGTTCTAAACGTTTGATAAGTAGTTTGAACTTTTGAATTCCTATTGAAATTTTGTTCTGCTTTAATTAAATTTCTAAAAATTTGAAGTTCTTTAGCTGTGATATGTCATTAATTTTGGGAACTCTTAGGTACCGTCTATCCTTTGAGCTCAATTATCTCGGTTCCTATAAAAGATATCACAAATCTGTATACTGGTCAAATGTTTATCATATTATCACTAAAATTTCATCAGTTTACTAATTTTTGATATCTTCAATGGGAATCGAGATAATTGTGCTCAAATAGGGTGCGTTCTATTGGAGCATTTATTGAGCATTTATTCTTTTACGGTCGCTGAATTATTGTATGAGGTTGTTTGAGATAGATAGCTCTTAAAATGTCCCGTTAAGGTTCTGATGGCTCTAACTCTTTAAACCCTTTACTAGGCTAGTATTGCCATAACCAATCAATTTCAAAACATAAATCTCCCACTTTTCTTGGGGAGGATTCTCATTACTCAAATCCTCTAGCTCATCCAAGTTAGTTGGTTTTCCTTTGTTTTTTCAAGTGGTCTTCCTTCCCTTGAAAAGTGTGAAAAATGGGAAAAAGGAGGGTGTGGGAGGGATAATGAGGTGGCCACTCATCCCGTCCCGGTTTTAACGAAATTGTTCTTAGAGGGATGAAGCAGAAGAAGAAGAAGAAGACAAAACAAAACTCACTTAAAGACGAACTAAGAGAGTTCATCCCCGTTTCCTCTTCTACTTCTTTGGGGTCCACTTTTATTCGTCCCCGTGCATTTTAGTACTTGATTTGGCCATTTACTCCCTCTCTTCCTTCCCCTTTTCTGAGTTCCTCTTTTCCATGTAAGTATGTTATAAAAGAGCCCCCCTTTGCTCGCCAATTTTTGGAGCAATTCGTCTGTTTGACTCATATATTTGCCCTTGTTAGACATTCAATTTTTGGGAATAAGACGCCCCAATAGATTTTTTGAGCAAACATTCGCATTTGCTCCATTACAAGAAAGTTCTGGTTTTGTCTTTTTTCATTTTTGGAACGTTTTTTGAAATTCCAAAAAGTGAAAAAATTTTCTGTTTCAAAATGTCTATATTTTCTGAAGAATGTTAGATTTTGACAATATATACTCGTTTGTTTTTTATAATCAAAAATGCTCCGAATAGTGATAAAAATTAGAGAATTTGATTTTAAAAATTAGAGAATTCTCGAAAATTTTGAAAACGTTATCTTTAATGACATCATTCGCTAAAATTGGTCTTACCACTTCTAAACTCTCTGAAACTCAAAAAAATTTCTAAGCGCCATTTGTAACTTTTGTTAATCAATTTTAAAACTTCTGAAATTTTAGCTCCTCAATAGACTATTTTAAGCCTAATTTCGAGATCTTTTTTGTCAAAAACCGTATCTCAAAAATGCACGAAAAAAGTTAAAATTCGAAAAAGAATTTTCTATTTCATAATATATTTTTCTTTACAAAATCAAAAAACCGACAATATCCAACACAAAAAAATGAGAATTCCCAAAATAAAGCGAAGACATCCATACAAACCGACAAACAGACAGATCTAAATTTTCTGAAATTATTTTTTTTTCTAAATTTTAAATTTAGATACTTTTTTCTGTTTCTCATCCTCGATATCTGTTAAGAGTACCTCAATTTGTTGTTCCGTTTTGTACGTTGATCGGTTGTCTGTTTGTCCGGATGTCCTAATTTTTAGAAAATTTCTTCAATTTTCTTGACCTATTTTCAGCCTTTTTCAGCCGTTTTTTTCCAATTTTTTCCATATATGTGGGTGTGGTTTTTTTGTCTCCAAGATTTTTGATTTCCTCTTCCTTCGATTTCCTGTTATGTTTTTTCTCCCATCTAGTGCTCTATATGTTAAAGAAATTTCTTTAACATATGGCTTCTAATTCTTATCACTCATCGTCATTTTTTATTTCTTTTAACCGGATAGAATAATCTTTTAGCATTTTATAGTAGTTTTTTAATGCAAAAACTAGTAAAAAATCATCCTTATAGGGGAAAACAGTAAATTTTGAAATTCTACAAAAACGGTCCAGAATTTTTCAATTGGTCTGAAAATTTCAAAGTATACTAAAAAAAAATAGAGCTTAAATTTTGTAATTGACAACTTTTTCACCAGTCTCCATTCTGATGATTTAGGCCGTTAATAAGCTATGTGCCGAAAATTCCAAATTTAAGATTAGTTAAATCAATTTAAATTGAAAGAAACTTCAGAAAAATCCAACATCTGGAAATTTATTGGCCAAAAATATTTACAAAAGCTACAGTTTCAAAAAGGTGCCTTTAAAATCACATTGACCTCATACTCTAGTTAATGGATGTTTCAATTCTGATAAAAATAGTGCGTCTCTCTCTCTCCCTCTCTCTCTCTCTTTCTCTCTCTCTCTCTCTCTCTCTCTCTCTCTCTCTCTCTCCCCCCCTCTCTCTCTCTCTCTCTCTCTCTCTCTCTCCCTCTCTCTCTCTCTCTCTCTCTCTCTCTCTCTCTCTCTCTCTCCTTTTTACTCATTTTTCAAAATTTTCCAGATCAGCAGTTTTCCATATCAAAAATGTCATTCGATTTCGATCTGACCGCTCCATTCCAAACTGCGTTCACAACTCGGGACCAACACGAGCATCGTCATAAAGTTAGACCAGTTCAGGTTGGTTTTTATGTAGGATTACTGTAGAACCCCCTGTGTGGCTGTTGTTCCGAACTGTATGATCACAGAACAGTTTTTCCAGTCTACTGTAGGATTACTAAAGATCCTTTCAGCTCACTATATGATTACTGTAAATTGCTGTATCACTAAACTATCGTAAATAAGTCTTTAACTTTGATAATGATCCATGTGTTGGGCTGAAACTCATTTTAATATATTTTATGCTTACCGTACTATTACTGAATCTTACTGTAGGAAATTAATAATTACCTTTTTATCACTGTTGTCAACTGTAACATCTTTGTAGCTGGCTCTACGATTACTGTAGCTTAATGCGGTATAACTTAAGCTTACAGTAGACTATATCATAATTCGCTAGTTTACTGTAGAATTACTTCTGCTCACTGTGAGGTTACTGTGAACTACTGTATCACTAAATTATCAGAAACCTTCATTGTGATAATATTTTAATGGACTTCCTACTGCAAGAATTCACTGAATCTTACTGTATCCAACTATATGATAAATGTAGCTAACTGTAGGACAACTTGAATTCACTGTAAGCTACTTGGAACTTCTCTAGCCTACTGTAGGATTGCTGTATCCCCTTGCTGAATCCCCTCTCTGCTTACTGTAGGGATATTGAGTTTTACTGTAGGATTATTAAATCTTACTGTAGGAATTTTATAAAAACCTTTAGTCTTACGGTAGCTTACTGTTGGACAACTGTAGTCAGCTGTAACATCCTAGTAGCTCACTTAATGATTACTGTGAACTACTGTGTCACTAAACTATCATGAACTTGTCCCAATTTTTGATAATGCTCCTTTTGTGTAGACTCTTTTGTGTAGAATCCTACAGTGTGTAGCTTACTGTAGGATTTGCGTAACTACCTCTCGGATTGCTGTAGTTTACTGTAGGATTACTGTTGCTCAATCGAAGTTTGATAAAGCTTATCATAGGTTTTCTGAAGATTACTGTAGAATCAATTAAGCTTACTGAAGCTTACTGTATGATTACTGTATTATATTTTAGCTTGCCATAAGGTAACCCTAAGCTTACTGTAAGCTAGGTTAAACTTCTCCTTGTCTACTGTGGGATTACAGACGTGAATTTTGAGATTCTCTCTGCTTACTGTAAGACTACTGAAGATTACTGTATCACTTAACTATCATTAATCTGGCCTTGATTTTTTTTATAATTCCTTTTGATCAGGTTTTGGCTGGATAACTTTAAACTATATAATCATTACTGTATTCTATTGTAGCTTACTGTAGATTACTTTTGAATTCTCCAGCCTACTGTACAACTACCTATGACTACTGTATCACTAAACTGTCATAAACCTGTCCTAACAAGCTTTGATAATGAATTAGTTACTGTTCTAGCTTACTGTCAAACTACTGTAACCAATTTTTTCAGATCATCGCTCCATCCAGCACAAATCCGGGCAAATTTCGTCTCAACGAGAGTGCTCTAAATTCTGTGCTCGGCCATTCAGCATGTGCTAATAAGAAGGTAAAATTTGATGAAATATACTTTGTTCGAAGAAACATTTTGCATACAATTTTTGGGCAAAAAATACATGAGCAAAATTTTTTTCGAAAATAAATAATGTTGGGGGTCCGCGAGGGGTGCTTAACGGCGGGTTCCGTCCTCGAAGAAGATTCCTCCGTCCAAAGCGCAGTACCTGGAAATTGAGAAGAGTTAGTTAGGGGTAATTAAAGGTAATTAGGTAGATAAGGTGCTCAAAAGCCTCCGGGAAGTTCCCAACTAGACTAAGGATGCCCAAACTCACTTTGGACAGATTCCCTTCTCTCCTGGAGTTCCGTCTTGTCCTGGAGTTCCTGGCTTTCCTGGCTCTCCGTCCTTTCCTGGCTCTCCTGGAGTTCCTGGCTCTCCCTTGGCTCCTGGGGCTCCTGGAGCTCCATCGATTCCGTTGGATCCTGGTGGTCCTGGTGGTCCCTGTTGTCCTGGCTGTCCTGGTGGTCCTGGTGGTCCTGGAACGGCTGGCTCGGACTTGGCTGGTGCTCCTGGCTCTCCTGGTGCTCCGGCTTGTCCTGGTGGTCCTGGTGGTCCTGGTGGTCCCTTTGGTCCTGGCTCTCCTGGAGCGGCGTCTGGTCCCTTTGGTCCTTGCTCACCGGATGGTCCGTTGTCTCCTGGGATTCCTGGTGGTCCTGGTGGTCCGGGTGGTCCTTGTGGGCATGGTTGGCATGGTGGTGGAGTGGTTGGCTCGCAAGGCTGCTGTGGTGGACGTCCTGGAGTTCCTGGTTGTCCTGGTGCTCCTGGCTTTCCTGGCTTTCCAGGCTTTCCTGGGGTTCCGGTTGGTCCTTGTGGTCCTGGAAGGCAGCATCCGGCGCACTGCTCGTTGTAGGTGGAACGGGCGGTACGGTTGGCGCTCAATGGAAGCTCGCGGATCGAGTAGACCGAGTTCCAGACGTCCTTGGCAGATCCTTTGCAGGCGAAAAGTTCTTGGTGCATCTGGGTACGCACGTGTTGAACGTAGTTGTACACCATTGGCAAAGTGATGCAGACCTGGAAAATGGGATATTTAATTTTATAGAAAATACTCAAGTATTGAAAAATCATTAAAATATTCAAACTTTAACCTAAACTTGAAATATTGAAATAGTTCAAATAACACCAAGATTTTAGATGAGATTCGTCAATCGCTAATTGCTTTCAAGTTCTCTAGTTCTAGCCATTTTGAAGCAGGGAAATTTTCAGAAAATGATCGGAAAACTAAACGTTCTGAAATTTAAAGAACTCCTGTTTTAAATTATCATCAATTTTCATTAAATTTGAAAATTACTAATTGTCAAAACAGTGGTTGAAATGCCTCGAAAGGTGAATTTTTGAAATTTTCCCAAAAAATTTAAACTTTCAAAAAAAGGAAATCGGTTTCAAAATCTTCAGAAATCAAATTTCAGATGATATCAAATATTCAATCCAACGGTTTTTTTTCAAATTTTGCAAAAAAAATTCAAAAATTCCAAAAATTTGCTGTTTCGAAAAGTCTAAAACATTTTCTGGCTAATTTTCCAATTCTGATACGCAATGACCTAGCCATGGAGCAAATAAAAGATTAATTCGAAATTAAACTATTCTTCTAGATTCTAAAAGACTATGGAAAAAAATATTTTTAAAAAAACTTTTTTTACTATTTCAGTAGCCTGTTTTAACTGTTAAAATTATTTTAAGCTATTCAGAGTAGTGGTCGGAAACACTGATGCATTTTAATGTCAACTTTAAGCCGGCTTATCACATTTCCTATGGAAGATATCAAAGAGTAATCAACTAATAAAATTTTTATTAATATATCAGTAACATTTTGTTAGTTAGCAACTTTTTGATATCTCTCACAGAAACCAAGATAAATTTGGTTAAAGTTGACTTACTGTTATTGAAGGCTATAATTCATAAAGCTATTGAAGCTAACACTATTAAGTTATACAACAGAAGCGATCCTTTAATTAAGCAACATTTCAAAAATTACAGATTTTTAAACCGCTAATTATTCTAATTAAGCCAATTAACTAGTCGAAACTCACCGACAAAACAGCCATTGCGGAGAAGCAGACGGCGGCATATCCGACGAATCGGTACGCCTTGATCTTCGAATCAATGTCCATTGTTGAGCTTTTGGATGAAGCTGTGAACAGACCGATGATTCCGACGCATTCCGTGTCTTTTATACGGGCCGCGGATCGGGGTGCCGAGCCGGGCGCTTAGCCAGTCCCAGTGGAGAACACTCCATCTGATAAGCACTATTTCGTTTTGTGAAAGAAACGCTTAGAAAGTTCAGAAGTGAAGAAACAAGAAGAGAACAGGTATTTTCGGAGGGAGGGATGGAATGGGTGTTGCCCCCTCTCATCCGATTTCTTATCTCTTCTTCTCTTTTCTCCGCGGCGCCAAGTCATCATCAATTTTGTAGAAAAAGAAGGGGGTAATACATAAATGGATAAATATTTAGGTGATTAGTGTTCTAGGGGAAAATTGGTAATAATGATAGAAAAAATTTCGAAAAAAAACAAAACATTTTCTAAACTTTTTTTGAATAAAAATTTGATTGTATATTAAAAAGTTGCATTTTTACTGGACCGATTAGAAACAACTTGCTTGAAGTTCTGAAAAACGGGTTCATGAAGCAGAAAAAATATTTTTATGTGTTTCAGTTATGTGACTTAAGAGAATACGAATTTCAAAAAATACTAGTTTGTATATCAACGATTTGAACTTTTGGACTAAATACTATAGGTTCCTCGCCGCTACCAATTGAACTACACAACAGGCTGTCGAACAACAATTTACACATGCCGATAGAGCTAAAAATTAGCTACCAATCTGTGGTTTTTTCATGTAATACTATTGATTTTGAAGCAAGATGACCTATTAAAGTTTTGTGGCCTAGAATCCCCCATTTTGAGATTTTAGGCCACAAACTTGAAATGGTCAAAACTTGCTTCAAAGTTTTTCAATATTTGGAACAGAACACCTTCAAAACTTCGCTCTTCACCTATCCGATTCTTATCTCTCCGGTAGCCATCAATCCATCAAAACTGTCTCTCTCGGAAAAGTGATCGATCTACATCTGGCGAACTTTCGAAAATTCTAACATTCATTAAAGGGGATTGAAAATATCAGAAATAGAAACTCCAGTTTTTGAGTTTAATTATCTCGGTCCCTATAAAAAATATCAAAAATATGTCAACTGATAAAAAATTGGTGATAACAAGATGAACATTTTAACAGTTAACACATTTTTGATATCTTTTATAGAAATTGAGGTAACTGGGCAAAATGAGCATGCTATCTGAGTTTTCATCTTCCATCACAAATTATTATGCTTCACTGTTTTCAGAAATTCCCACTAAAATAAATTACTGTATTGTTGCCTTTTCTCCCAGAAAACAAAAATATGAAAATTGGGAATACATACCATAAGTTCCTTCCCTTTGAGCTAAATTATCTAAATTCCTAAAGGAGACTTTTAAAAATTGCCAACAGATAAAATGTAGAGAATTTGATGCCCAACATTTTATTATTTGACTACATTTTGGTATCTCTCACAGAAATCGAGATAATGGGGCAAAAGTATAGGTAAACTTCCATTAGTGCATTTACCGTCTATCAAAACAGATTCCTGCTTCACTCGTTTTAGAAATTCGCACAAAACTTATTTATAGTAATACTTCGCCAATAGACCCAAATATATGCCAAAAGTGCCTTCTCTTTGAGCTCTATTATCTCGGTACCTATAAAGGATATCAAGAATTTGCAAACTGATAAAATGTTGGCAATATTATGATAAGCATTTTATCAGTTGACCACTTTTTGATATCTTTTATAGAAACTGAGATAATTGAGCTCAAATTGGAGGTGACGTTATATTGAACTACACAAAAAATTTTCAGTTTCACTGTTTTCAGAATTTCCAATTTTTTAATGAAATCGTTTACTTCAAAATAAAAAATTATTCCTTATTTCAGGTAGTGGTAATCAGTGTAGCGGGTGCATTTCGAAAGGGAAAAAGTTTTCTGCTAAACTTTTTTCTCGAATATTTGTACAATTTGCACAAATCTCAACAGAGTGATAGTTCATTGGAATGGTTGACCGACGATTGTCAACTTCATGGATTTCATTGGAGAGCTGGTGTCAAGAGGGATACTGTAGGTATGTGTGTTTTGGGTTATCACGGATTGCGGGAACTATAATTGATGGAGAACCTGAAAACAGTCACAACCGGAAACAGTGAAATTTCGATTTTTCTAAAATTATGATCATTCCAAGTTTGTGTCCTAAAAACAAAAAATCTGTAGACAATGTATAGACAATATATTTCAATTAATCATAAACAGATGATTCACATATTAATCATAAACAGATGATTCACATATATTTAAACCCACTGAAACTGTAAAATTCAAAAATCGAAACACAAAAAATTTCTTCTGTTTCTATGGCATGATATGAACCAACTATATATGGAAATTTAAATTTAATTATCTTAGTCGCTATTCGAAAAAATCTGTCCCCGTATGAAATGCTTATCAAAATATTATTAAAATTTTTCTAATTCTCAAATTTTCATATCTTTCATAGGACTTGAGATAATTGAGGTCAAACTTCTACTTTTTCAGGAATCTGGCTATGGGGTGAGCCAATAATGATCGAATCGGTGACGGGAGAAATGTTCGCTGTTTTATTGGTATGTTGAATTCTTTGACAATTCTAAAGTTTCAATTTAGCTAAATATTTTTCATTGCAATTGGTTACAAAAAAAAAGCTATATGATGTCAAGTAACCGTTTCAAAACAATCAAAAATAAGAATAGTTTTTGTCTCTTTTAGTTAATCGAAAACTCTCGTTGTTAATAATAGCACGGTCTCCCCAGCTCCCAAAATGAACTGTAAGCCTTTTTCTCAGCGGAGCGCGGTTGCGCGTAGCGAAAATTTTTTTTTTGAAAAATTTTGCACTGAAAATCCGGTTTTTAGCGAAATTTTCTCATTTTTCGACAATTTTTTCAATTTTTCGTCCATAGAAATTGTCAAACAGGCTAAAACACACATTTTAAGTACAAAAGCAACTAGTTCCGACAAAAAATGAAAGAGGAGATCGACTTTGAAGCAATTTTCGAAAACCGAAAATTTCTCAAATTGTTCGATGTTTTAATAATTTCTTTTAGCAAATTATTG
>NC_013487.2:1422299-1428621 GCF_000004555.2 Caenorhabditis briggsae | reverse complement strand
TATTCGATTTAAATCTCTCGCGGTGAGAAAAGATCCGCGATTTTTTGAAAATTGCTTCAAAGTCGATCTCCTCTTTCATTTTTTGTCGGAACTAGCTGCTTTTGTACTCAAAATGTGTGTTTTAGCCTGTTTAACAATTTCTATGGACGAAAAATTGAAAAAATTGTCGAAAAATGAGAAAATTTCGCTAAAAACCGGCTTTTCAGTGCAAAATTTTTCAAAAAAAAATTTTCGCCCCGCGCAACCGCGCTCCGCTGAGAAAAAGGCTTGCAGTTCATTTTGGGAGCTGGGGAGACCGTGATGAGTTCATAATATTATCTCCGAATTTCTAAAAATCTTGGCACCTAAAAAATGTAACATTTTAAACGTCGAAAATAGTTTTTGAAAACTGGTTTCTAATATGTTTTAAGCTGATTTTCTGTCGAAAAATTGCCCCCACAACTAGTAGGACATATTATTTTGACATTTTCGGATTTTATGTTTCAAAATGTGCTTATCATGGAAACTAGATTTTTCAATTCAATAATACTGGACTCCAAGTCACACAAAAAATCATATTAAAATCAAAATGCTGTTCAGATGGACACACAAGGAACATTCGACAACAATTCAACATATCAACAGTGTATGACGGTTTTTGCATTATCGACAATTGTTAGTAGTGTACAGGTGAGCTTTTGATTTGAAAAATGATTTGAAAAAAATCATGTTTCAACAATTCCACAATATTTTCATTTAATCAAATCTTATTGTTAAAGCTTTTTGTCGGAAACTTCACATGCAAATTTTTCATAAAAACTTTAAAAAAAAAGAGAAACTTGAATATTTAGATATTTCAGATCTACAACGTAGTGGATAACATTCAAGAGGACGCACTTCAACATCTTTCGCTTTTCGTGGAGTACGGTAGAATGGCAATGGAGCAACCGCACAATTTTGGAAAACCGTTTCAGGTAGGGCATTTGATTTCGAAGAATATGTACTAATTTGGTACTCCGTTTATAGCGAATGCTCTTATAGAACAATACCTTTTAAGCTCAATTATCTCGCTTACTGTATAAGATATCAAAAAGTTAAAAACTATAAAAAATGTTGCTGATATTATGACAAAAATTTTATCAGTTGACAGATTTTTGATTGTATCTCTCATAGCAACCAAAATGTTTGAGCAATTAGGAACTTTAATTACCTCAAATTGAAGAGATGAAGCTAAAGCCCCAAAGTTCAAGTTAAGCTTGAAGTTTGAACCTTCAAACTTGAATCCAAATACTTTAAACCAAAACTTAATTTTCCAGCAACTAGTCTTCTGCGTTCGCGATTTCAAAAATCAAGAAGAATACGAGTTTGGAGAAAACGGAGGCACTGATTTCCTGGAAAACGTTTTGCAAACAAATCCAGAACAGCCTGAAGAGATCAAAGTGGTCCGGGAGTTGTTGAGAGAGTATTTCGAGGATATTCAGTGTTATTTACTACCACATCCAGGATACAAAGTTGCAGAACGACAGAGTTTCAGAGGACATGTTAAGGGTGAGTAATCTGCTTTTTGAAAAGTGTTAAAGGTTTCTAAAATGTTTACCAATTATAACTCTTGAATTAGAAAATAATTGTTTCGAAGACATTCATAGCATTGATGAAACCGTAAAATTTTTGCTTTCGCTATCTTTGATTTAATTTATTTCGGTTCCTGTGAGAGATATCAAAAAGTAGTCAACGGACAAAATGTTTATTATGAAACTGTCTACATTTTGTTAGTTGTCCGATCATTGAAGTTTGCGATGGAGCCGTGATGAATTGGCTTAAACTAGGGCCCCCTAGAAATTCAGCTAACTGTTTCAAAAAGTTGATACAATTTTCAAAAGGCCGATTTTTCTCACTCGGATTACCATTCATGTTTAAAACACTCCGCATAGAAATCGAAAACTGGTGTACACTGACAATGAGATTCTTTTTTTTTCTGGATTTCAGGGTTTTTAAAATGTGTTTACAAATTATTGTGATGTTTGAAATCAACTTACTGCTACAAATGGGCTACATATCTATGATTTTTTTTGTCCAAAACCATTGATTCAAAAGTAACTAATGCCCATTTTGAATCGTGGCCTAAAAACCCACATTTTGGATTTCTAGGCCACAAAAATTCAATGGATCATAACGTGCTTCAAAATCAATGGTTTTCAAAGAAAAAACCATAAATATGTGGCTTATTTCTAGCTCTGCAAGCACATTCAAAATAAAAAACTTAGCTCATCCGCTTGTAATAACTTCTCAAAAGATGTTTTCAACAACAACATTTCTAAAATTTACGGTTTCTGTAATATCATATTTACGGTATTTTTTTTTGCTTCTCAATTAATGAATTTTGGTTCCAACTTGAGGGATTCCACTAAATTTCCAGATAAAATATTTTCAATTCAAAAACTAAATTTGCAGTTTCATCGAAATCATAAGTTTTAAAAAATCTCAACTCGTTGATTCCACCGTTTCTCCTTCCAAGTTTTAAAAAATTCCAAGAATCACTGTTTCAATAGGATCATAACTTTTTTTAGTCCGAACTTTTTCATTGGTCTCAATCACTGTTTGAGAAGTATGTAAATATTAATTTTCAGACCTCCGTCCCCTCTTCCGTGAAGAACTCAAAAAGATGGTGCCCAACCTTCTGGGTCCACATAACCTAAAACCCAAAATCGTGAATGGCAAAACCGTAACCTGTCGAAAAATGATGCAATACTTCAAAGAGTACGCGGCTTCCTTTGATGGAGAAACTCTTCCACAACCACAGAGTATTCTGAACGCAAATGCAAAACTAATTTGCATTGAAGCGGCACACGAAGCTAAGGTGAACTACTGTAGAGGAATGGATCGATCTACGTATGGAACTAGGATGATGTCGGAGAAGAAACTTCTCGAAGCACATATCAAACATGGAATCACTGCGTTGAATATTTATGATAAATGCCCAAAAATTGGATCGAATGAAGTAAGAAGGTTGTTGTTGGAGAAGTTGCAAGAGGATATTAATGTGGGTTTTTATTCTTGCTTTAGAGTATGTATTATAATGTCATTATCTACAATTCACTGCTTTTTTAAAAGTTTATTTTTGAAAATACGTTTTTGGAACAGTCACCTCTTTTTGTGAAGGAAGTGAGATAAATTAGGTTAAGCCGGTGCAAAGCTAACGCTGAAATTGTGATATGTCATTTTAGAATGCATATTTACTGTTTCTCTTAAAGCTCAATTTTCAAAAAACAATTTTCGAATCAGTGTAACTTTCGTGAAATGATTAACAATGTAACTCGATCCATCTCCGTTTCAATAAAAGCTACCGCACAACCTTTAATAGAAGAGCTCCCTTATTGTAAAGTTTCAGCTATATTATTTCGGCTCCTACAAGAGATATCAGAAATGCTCAGCAAATTTTCGGCACGCCAGGGCACAGAGGGGCACAGGATCCGCATCCAAACGGCACCGTGCCGCGTTGAAAGTGCCGTTGGAACACCGCACCCGTGCCCCTAGCAAGCATGTGGCGTGCCGCTACCGTGCCGCTGCCGTGGCCTTTCTTGAACCATCTGCGCATATCGTCTCTATCCATAGAGTTTCGAAAATATTGCGAAAATAGCTTGTCATTCATTTTCATAAATTTTTGTACTTTTCACCGTTTTATGGCATTTGGTTTTGTTTTTCTAGGCTTTCAGGTGGAAAATCATGAAATATATTTCTGTTTAGTTTTCAGACATTGGCTGTACCAGATGTCCCGTTGGAAGAGACACCGAAGGAAAATAGGTGAGTTGAGAGATGTTCAAGTAATAATGATGTCGGAAATCTTTTCAGTTATAAAAGACGAGAAGGGAAGTCGTCAAACCGTGGGGGATACTGAAGAAGAAGAAGGTATTTTACAACCAGCAAAGATGAATATCCTAAATTAAATATGTAAGTGGGCGAGATGTGAAAAACTGGACTATTTTGAAATGACAGTGTTCAAAAAAAATGTTCGAATGGTTAATGTTAATCCCTATGTTTTACAGTTCCGCTGATCTTCGGTGAAAACGTGCCAGACAACTTCCGATGGATCTCCGGGAAGACAATTCGTCCAAAGAAATGTGAGTTTTCATCCAATTAGTTATGTAAATAATCTTTAAAGTTCTTTCAGAAACACCCTGCCAAGCCCAACGTCAATAAAGCTGGAGAAGAGGAGTAGGAAAGGTACTTTCATCGAAATTCGACATCTTCGACACAATCTTCTCTACAGATTTAAATGATCGTTTTTTCTTTTTTTTGTTACTCTTTTTTTTTGAATTTCTAATCGAATAAACTGTTAAATTTAAAGAAAATATTAAAATTAATTGAGCCAATTTTGGGGAAAAAATTTCAAATAACGGCACACATGAGCACGGATACGTCACGGCAACGGCACGCAAAATGCATGCGTGCCCCGACCCCCCGGGCACGATTACCGCGTTGCAGCGGCACCGGTGCCCCAAGTAGCGGCACATGTGCTAAAAATTTGCTGAGTGTGTCAACTGATAAACTGTTTGTGATGTTGTGATAAACAATTTGTAGTTGACATTTTTTATATTTTTAACAGAAACTGAGATAAATTTGCTCAAAGTTAAAAGTTTGGGGCTCTTCTATTACAGGTATTACGGTAGTTAAATTGACTTAAGTCGCCGTTAGGTCGCAGCTGACGCTTACTGATATGAGTGTCTAATTTAAGGAATTTCATCTCAATTCTTGTAAAGGGTATCGACAAAATGTACCACATTTCATGATAAATGGTTAATCAGTTGACCCATTTTGATATCTTTCACAGGAGCCGTGATTCAAAATCAATAACCCAATTTTTTCTTTCGGTTCCATCAATGTTATGAACTTCTTCAAAAATGATAACTTCTAATTATTTGCTCTGGAGAATTTTTAAATTAGTAAAATAACAAATTTTGCGAAACTTTTAATAGCCAATCAGCAATGCCTTGTAGTTTTTTTCTGATTGCTTTATCAATTTAAAAAGTTAATCAAATGAAATTACAATTCAAAAAGTCGAGTGAATTATTTTTGTCAGTTCTGAAAAGCTAGACCTTTTTTTTAATAAATTACAGTTTCATAAAACCGTCGAATTCCAATGAGTCTTTCAGTGGGTACTTACCGAGTTTCAATGCATTTCATACAATTATTGAAGCATTCACACACATATTCAATTATCTTGGCCTAGAAAACTGGGACCAGCAAGATCTAGAATTTTCTGGTTCAGAAGTTTATAGACGCAGACAAAGAAACTCTATCTGAAACTTTTGCATTTTTGAACTCACGCCAAAACTATAATATGACATAAATTCGAAAAAGATTTGCAGGCCGAACTGGAGCGATACAAAAGACTGAACGAAGCGAAACGAGTGACAGGATGTGCGTCTGCAATGTTGGCGTGTGGAGATTCTGTATTTTTGGGTATCGGATTGGGCAGCGCTGCTAGTGGAGCAATTGCAGGTACCGTATGATCTAATTTAGCTTAACATTTCTAAAGAAAAAGCTCAAAACAACTTTGGAAATCGCCTTAAACAAAGCTCAATTATCTCGGTTCCTATAAAATATATAGAAACATTTGTCAACTGATAAAATGTTTGTCTTCTTATCACCAATATTTTATCAGTTGGTACATTTTCGACATCTCTTATAGAACTCAAGATAATTGAACTCTAATTATCCCTAATTACCGTAATATTTCAGGTGCTGTTCTGACCCTTCAAGCTGGCGTCGTTAGTCTTGGAATCGTCGCGATTCCCATTTCATTGACAACACTTTTCTTTATTTGGGCCTATGTTTGGACGAAACCATGTTTTGAAAGAATTACCAATAAGAATAAAACTAGATGATTGATTTTCTTTTAATTGTCAAAGTGAAACCCATATCGCAACCGGTTCAATATGACATTATTTTTTATCGCTTCTTTCTTTCGGCTGATAAATGAACTTTTGAAGTTTTTAATAGATTTGTTTCACCTTATACAGATTGATGTCGACTGATGGTTTACCAAAAATGATACAGTGGCGAGAAGTGGTGAGGAGAATTTTTCGAGCATTCATAACGTTGTTCAAAATAGCTCACTTGACTCGAAATTTTGCATGAGAATAGCTGTAAAATCCAAAAACATAAAAATCGGTTTTTCGAAAATTTCTCATTTTCAGAATTTTCCGAGCAGTTTCAGATGTAACAGTGGTCTGAGAATCCAAAAAAAAAACTTTTTTTTCAAATTTTCCCTGGTTTTTGATTTTAGATGTCAAATGATTCTCAGTGTCCAAATATGCACCAAAAAAGTTTTGAAGAATTTTGG
>NC_013487.2:1417776-1421884 GCF_000004555.2 Caenorhabditis briggsae | reverse complement strand
GTCATAATCGCTGTGTTTCGATCAGAAATAAGTTGATAAAATCAAAACAATGTAAACTTTTGAAACATAATTTTTTTCAAAACTAACAATTGTCGATAATGCGAAAACCGTCATACACTGTTGATATGTTGAATTGTTATCGAATGTTCCTTGTGTGTCCATCTGAAGAGCATTTGATTTCAAAAGGAACTTTTTGTATGACTTGGAGTCTAGCATTATGGAATTGAAAAATCTAGTTTCCACGATAGCCACACTTTGAAACATTAAACAATTGAAAACTGGACTTTTAGGTTAAGTATTCGTAGACTGAAACTGTCATTTTTCCAATAGAAAATTAATTCATATCAAGAAAGAAACCAGTTTTCAAAAGCATGGCCTGGAAATTTGAGCTTCTAGACCACCTGCTATTTTTGACGTTTAAAAAACAACACATTCTTCAGCTGCCGGTTGTCTGTACCCAACAATAAACAACGTTGAGCTCAAAGGTTTTTTAAAAGAATATTTGAAACATAAACAAAAAAAATCCGATAACTAAAAGAGATACAAACTGGATATTATTTTTTCAATGTTCTGAAACTGTAACTTGACATAATTATAGATTCTTTGGAACAAACAGCATAGAAAAGTATTCAGCTAAATTGAAGCTTTCAAAAACTGTCAAATAATTCAAGGTACCAATAAAACAGCGAACATTTCTCCCGTCACCGATTCGATCATTATTGGTTCACCCCATAGCCAGATTCCTGGAAAAAGTATAATTTTGACCTCAAATATTTCGAGTGAAAGAAGTGCTGAAGCACTGTGTGAACACAGGTGATTCGCGAACAATCCGTTACGGACGCTCAGCGTTCGCGCGCGGCTGAAATAGGAACCGTATACGGACCGCACGCTACCCGCTTTCATAAAACCACAGCACGTCATTTCGTATTTCTCCATATTCTATCCCTCTGCCATCTCCGTATCCGATCCCGACACTCCTTCAAAAGATTCGTCCGCTTTTTTTACCGCCAGACGGGTCCCTCTTTTGACGTTCCGCCAGATGACAGTACCCTCGAATCGTATAAACATAACCGTGAGCATGGAAAAAAAGATCATACAACTTCCAAATTCTTAAAATTCCAGAGAACCACACATTTTCGATAGTACCTTTTCTGTTATCGACAGCATTTTAGTTTTTACAGATAACTGCCGCGGAACATTTTAAATAAGTTAAACTTCTTTAATCTCTTAATAATGAAACAGTAGAAAAGTATGAAGTTATGAACACTTAAAAAGAATGTGAAATTTCAAATTATTTGGCTGATTGTTTAGAAATTGAAATGCTGGAGTTTTCAAGAGTTTAATATGCGTTTTTTTCTTATAAGAGCCGAGATAATTGAACTTTTATGGAACTTGATTTTTTTAATATTTTTTTTACTGCAATCTAATCCGAAAACTTTTATCTTTTATGAGATTCGTCATGAAAAATTCTAATGAGATCTTCAATTTTATACAGTTTCATCTAATCAATCAGTTGAAGCACAAATCGTCTGAAGCAATTCGTATTCCGTCTGAATCAATTCAAACTCCGATTGTAACGCCCCGAACTACAGTATCCAATGTGCTGGATCTAACGATCTTCGTCCTGGTGACTCATTCCGTTTTTAATATAATTGAGGGCTCTAAAGCATTCTTTCTATCATATTTTGATTATTCTAATTGCTTTTGTAATGTTAAGCTCCGCCCTTTTGACTTGGTATAAAAGCCCTCTCAATTGTATGATCTGGGAGCGTTTCAAAACTCAATAAAAGTCTAAAATGTGATTATCCGAAAGTTTCAAAAAATTAAGCATCAAAAAGTTCGAATTCGGTATACTTTTGTAATTGTTCAAACTTTTGCTAGTCAAATTTATCTGTATTTTCGAAAGTAGCATCTTCAATTTTGCACAAGCATGTTATTATTAAAACTAAAAATTTGATACTGAAATTTACAAGAGTGCTGAGTCAGTAAAATATAAAATTAGGTAGACAATTTAGTAGAAAATCAATGGATGATATTAAAGGAGTTCAATGCAGCATGTGTCATATTTATTTCGGCTCCTCATTTTCTCCTCTTGACGGTCGTAGTTTTCTTCAAATCAACTTCAGCCTCCATCTTCCTCTTCTTTGGTCCATTTTTCTTGAATTCTCCATCTGTCCGGACATTCTCCTTCTTGCCAACCAACCCACTGCAATTCCAGCTTCCACATTTGCATTCGATGTTACAGGAACTGAAAATAATCAATCTTAATTAATTGCCAAATTAACCAATCAAACTCACTCATCTCTTGAAAAGCTATAATTGAAGGTCAGCTCATCTACCTCCCTTATATCTTTGATAGCAATGAAAGCAATGAAATTCAAGTTGTTGGGCATAGCGTGGAGCTTCCACTTCTCAGCAATGAGATTGGGGTCGCAAGAATGGTTCACATACTTTGCCTGATTCCCAGAGATCGTACGTCGATCGTATGATTCCCAGAATCCAAGACGTAAGCGTCCATCATCTTGGCTCCATAGATCTCGAATCTCCTCCTCTTTTCCTCCTCGGAAATATATTCTCCAGTAAACGGGATCACGAAATCTCCAGTTTGGATGAACTTTGTGGCGTACAGCCCTCTGCCTTTTCCTCTTGTCTCTCTAATTTCCACGCTAGGCTTGGTTGGCTCTGGTTCCTTGCCATTTTTGGATTTCTTGTTCTTTCCAATGCCATAACCTCGGAACTTCTGATTTTGGCACCCATACATCTTGTTGGAGGAGCAGGTCTCCGGACATTCCTTGCGTTCACAAACATTGGGACAGCTGTCATCAGAGCATTCGCATTCTTGGTCGCATCTGGAAATGTAAAATGTTAAAAATCAAATTTGGAAATCCGCAAAGTTGGGTTCAATCGCACATGGGGTTTTATAGTTTTTTAAAAAGAGTTTTAATTGGTATTTTTGCTTCTAAACGTTTAAAGAAATGCTAAACTTCTTCATGTAAAAACTGAAAAAAATCAAATTTTAAGGAAAAAAGTTCAGTTCGATTTCTCAAACTTTTTGAAAAGGTTTTTTCTATTCTCGCAAGTTTAAATTTGTTATAACTTACATTTTAAACTTGAACTTTGAGCTCAACTATTTCGATACCTATGAAATATATAAAAAACTTGTCAACTGATAACATATTAAGGGTATTATGATAAACAGTTTATCAGTTGACAAAATTATGATTGCTTTCACACGAATCCAGATAGTTGATCTCAAGGTTGACGATATGGATAGGCTTCTATTTAAAAAAGTACAGTATGTTAGAACTTACCTTTTGAATTTGTTCTTGGATTCCAAAGTGCAGGACTTGTGGATTTTGACGATAGCGAGTTGCTTAGACATAGTTAAATTAGGTATAAAACAGAAAATATGAGCTGATAGCAAATACAAAATAAGACGAATGAATGACACTTATGTTACGTATCCCCCAGTAGCCCAGATATGCTCCGCCTCCGATGTCCCGCCCCCGAGAGTTGGAGCAGGAGGATGGCAATAAAAGGGTATACGATAAGAGTATACTTGAAGTATGATGACAAATGGCATGGGATACCGTACACTTATTTTTACTGTTCCATTGTCAGCGTTTCAGGGAAACGAGTTTAAGTCGTCATTGTACTTGGAAAACAGTTGTATAGAGATGTGCAAAACTACAAAAGTAGTGTTCTAGATACAGTTTATAGTTTCGGAAATTTTCAGACCAATCGGAGAAGTACTAAATGATTTTTCACAAAAATTCAAAATTTTCAGCTAAAACCCCATTTTTTACAACGGGTTGTTTTTTTCAGCAAGAATAACAAAAGTTTGGGAACAAAGCGTTACCTTTTCAGATTAAAACTAAATTTTATAAACTAACGTATGGGTTTAATAATATCAAAAAACTGAGAAAGTACTTCACAGGTAAAATGTGAACGGATCCCCCGGTTACCGGACGCTCAGCGTTCGCGCGCGGTTGAAATAGGAACCGCATACCAACCGCACGCGACCCGTTTTCAGAAAACCACAGCACATTAGTCCGTTCGCGAACTCCGTATCCGATCCGCTTGCGAATGATGGACAAACGGATCCGTT
>NC_013487.2:1391366-1417766 GCF_000004555.2 Caenorhabditis briggsae | reverse complement strand
TCGGATTTTTTTTGTTTATGTTTCAAATATTCTTTTAAAAAACCTTTGAGCTCAACGTTGTTTATTGTTGGGTACAGACAACCGGCAGCTGAAGAATGTGTTGTTTTTTAAACGTCAAAAATAGCAGGTGGTCTAGAAGCTCAAATTTCCAGGCCATGCTTTTGAAAACTGGTTTCTTTCTTGATATGAATTAATTTTCTATTGGAAAAATGACAGTTTCAGTCTACGAATACTTAACCTAAAAGTCCAGTTTTCAATTGTTTAATGTTTCAAAGTGTGGCTATCGTGGAAACTAGATTTTTCAATTCCATAATGCTAGACTCCAAGTCATACAAAAAGTTCCTTTTGAAATCAAATGCTCTTCAGATGGACACACAAGGAACATTCGATAACAATTCAACATATCAACAGTGTATGACGGTTTTCGCATTATCGACAATTGTTAGTTTTGAAAAAAATTATGTTTCAAAAAGTTTACATTGTTTTGATTTTATCAACTTATTTCTGATCGAAAACACAGCGATTATGACATTTATCAGTGGTTAACATTTTTCTGTGACAGAAATCTGGCCCATTTTTGATTATTCCTTCGAGAATTAAAAATTTTGAAAATCGCTACTTCTTATATCATATTTTAGATTAACGGCATAGAGGATAACATTCAAGAAGACGCACTTCAACATCTTTCGCTTTTCGTGGAGTACGGTAGAATGGCAATGGAGCAGCCGCACAATTTTGGAAAACCGTTTTTTTTGGGAAATATTTATTTGATGTTCAATTTATCATTCTATTGCCTTTTCAGGCTCAATTATCTTGGTTACTGTAAAATATATTGACAACCTATGAACTACTTTCCTAACCTAAATGCACATGTCAAATACTCCTCCTCCCCTCGTCGCCCTATGAACTTAATTATTGTTCAGCCCTACTCCTCTGACTATTTTTCTTCAATTGTTCCCCTGTGGAACGCCATCACTTCTCAAGTTAACCGATTTCTCCTACCTTCCGAATTTGAATCCTTAATTTCTTCCAGTATTACCCGTTATTGATATATTTGCTCCCCTATTTTTCTTTTTCTACCGGTTACATCTTTCCTGTGTCAAATATCTAAATTATCCCGTTTCCCCTCCCCTACTCAGATCGGCCTCGTGAGGGGCATTTTTCTGAGTCTTTCATGTCCTGCCCTCTAATGTTTTATTCACCTGATCAATAAACAGATTAAATTAAACTATAAAAACTTTGATGATATTATGATAAACATTTTACCAGTTTGCAGACTTCTGATAATTTTTTTTATACACAGGAAGATAGTTTATACATTTTGAACTTCAAACGTTATCTTCCATTAAGCTGAAGTTATTGAGCTTAAGCTCAAGTTAAGCTTGAATTTTTGAACGTAAGCTTAAGATGAGCTCCAACTTTTAAGTTTGAACTTAAGATAACTTTAATTCTTATAGCTTCAACGCAAGATTAGTTTATATCATTGAGATAGAGCTTTAGCTGAGCTTAACCCTCAACCATTAAATTTCAGATGAGCTTAAGCTAAATTCAAATCGATTAAGCTTTAGCTTATTATTAACAACTTTGGAAATCGCATTAAACAAAGCTCAATTATCTCGGTTCCTACAGGTGATATACAAATTTTGTCAAATAATAAAATGCTTGTCTTTTATCGCCAACATTTTATTAGTTGACAAAATTTTGATACCACTTGTAGGAACAGAGAAAGTTGAGCTCAAAGTTCAAGTGGAGCTCTCATATTTCAAATTGAACAAAAAAAACGTTTACCCCTTAATTACCGTTATTATACCGCAACCGGTTTAATATGAAATTATTTTTTCATCGCTTGTATTCGGATCATAAATGAATTTCTGATACTTTTAATGGATTTTTTCAACTGATACAGAATGCAACACTCACAACAACCAATTATTAAACTAGATCTCATAAATCTTGTCTGTTTTGTTTCTTTTTTTGTTTTTTTTCTGTTTTTTTCCTGCTTTTTGTTTTTCTTGCTTTGTTTTTCTTGGTTTTTTTTGTTTTGTTTTCGTGTTTTGCTTCCTTTTTATTGTTTTTTTTTTCATTTAAAAGTAACTACAATGCAAGTTTAAAATGATTCTGTGTATTAACAATATTTTATGACCTACAAAGTCAAAAAAACTAAATTAAAACAAAAAAATTACCAAATTTCCAAAATGCTGGTTTTTGGAACTTTTCAGCCGTGGAAGATTATCTGATTTTTGAGTATATAAAGTTTTTGACTAATTTCCAGGTACATTTTTTTCAGTTTTCATGTCAATAATCCTTCAATCTAATCAATAATCACCACTCAATTAACACAGAAGTCTTCTCAACACTTGCTGACATCTATCTATCCACATTGTTTATAGTAACCGGACACCCCTTCTCCTTATCCAAAAAGATCTGTCCGCTTTTTTAACCGCCAGACGGGACCCTCATTTGATGGTCCATTCCGACAGTTCTCCGCGCCGCCAGATGACAGTACTACTACAAATCGTATAAACAAGACTGTGAACTAACCTAATCTGCATGTTCATAGTAACTTTCGTGCAATTACGAAGAACCCAGTGAAAAAAGTAAATAGAAACTGTAGATACCGTGAAACCTGTAATAGAAGGGCCCCCCCCCACACTGTCACGTTTGAGCTCAATTATCTCAGCTCCTATAAGAGATATCAAAAACGTGTCAACTGATAAAATCTATAGGATAACATGATAAACACTAATTAGTAGGAGATACAAATAAAGTGTCGTGAAGAATAGATCATTGCTACTGGAACCAAAATCGGCAACAGGACTTTCGAAATAAGCTAAACCCTTTTACATTTTCATTTTAAATAAGTTAAACATTTTAAATAAGTTAAACTTCTTTACTCTCTTAATAATGAAACAGTATAAAAATATGAAGTTATGATCACTCAAAAAGAATGTGGGATTTCAGAATTTCAGCTGATTGTCGCGAAATCAAAACTCTGGAACTTGTGCAAGGGTTGGAATGGCTTTCGAATATTTTGAAGGCTGATTCAGGCAAAAATTCAGTGTTTGAGTGGGTTGCCTAGATATTCAAGCTTCCATTTTTTTAAGGCCACACATCTCGGTTTCTATAACAGATATCGAATTTGGATCAACTGATAAAATGTTTGTGATAATATGTTAAACATTTTGTTAGTTGACAAAATTTCAATATCTCTTATAGCAACGAAGATAATTGAACTTGTATGAAACTTAAATTTTTCATTTTTTCGAAAATTTTTTTTTCCTAGAAAATTTCTGCAGTTTATCTTTGTACTTTTTGCAGTTTCATCAAATCGATAATTTGAATCGAAAATCGTCAGAAGCAATTTTCAAGTGTTAATGCTCTCAAATTACAGTATCCTCGGGATTCCATGCGAGTAGCGATATAGCCGCCCGTACCCGCAGCTACCCGTACCCGATTGCTACCCGGAACTTTTTGTGTTTGCAGACAATGCGCGCAACTTGACGACAATTCGCGCATATTTTTCGGTTTCTTTCCGAAACAAATTCGTCCATTTTTACTGGCTGGTAAATTTTCATACCTGAATTATTTTTATTTTTACCTTAAAACTATTTTCTACACCAATAAGCGACAAAAATTGTCAAAAAATCATTTGAAAAAAATTTTAATCGAAGTGTCGGCAAACTTCGCGCATTGTCTGTAAACACAAAAAGTTACGGGTACGGGCGGGTTGCAGCTACCCGTTCGCTACCCTCCCGTCATGGAAAACCTACAGTATCCAAAAGTTTATATTCGAAAACTAAATACTGAAAAGGTCAAATTCGGTAAGAAGTAGTTTTTTCTAGCTCGAGATAATTTTTCAAACATTTTCCAGTTCAATTTATCTGAATTTTTGAAAATATCACTCGAAACTTTGTACAAAGAGAATACAACGATTAGAACTGAAAATTAGTTAGTAAGATTTACAAAAGTTGTGAATCAGGGAAATATATTAAGTAGACAATTTAGTAGATAATCAATAGACAATATTTAATTTTTATGCACATTAGGAATCAATGGATTGAGTTCGTCAGTCATTTCAGCATCTTCTCTTCTTGACCGTCTTCTTCAAATCAACCTCAACGTCAACCTCCATTATCTTCCTCTTCTTGGATCCATTCTTCTTGACTTCTCTATCTGTCCGGACATTCTCTTTCTTGCCAACCAATCCACTGCAATTCCAGCTTCCACACTTGCACTCGATATTACACGAACTGTAAATAATAATTTCTGATTAATTGCCTAATTAACTATACTAATTAACTTACTCATCCCTAGAGAATCTGTAATTGAAGGTCAGCTCGTCTCCCTCGTTGATATTCTTGATAGCAATGAAGGCAATAAAGTTCACATTCTTAGGCATGGCGTGGAGTTTCCACTTCTCAGCGATGAGGTTTGGATCGCATGAATGGTTGATGTACTGCGCCTGGTTTCCAGAGACCGTGGCGTCGATGAAGTGACACCCAGAATCCAAGACGTAAGTGTCCACCATCTTTGCTTCATATAATTCGAATCTTTTGACCTTCTCGGCTTCCGAAACATATTCTCCCGTAAAAGGGATCACAAACGATCCAGCTTCCATACATTTAGTGGCATACAACCCCTTTCCTTTGCCTCCGGTCTCTCTTATCTCCACGATTGGCTTGGTTGGTTCCGCTTCCTTGCCATCTTTGGATTTCTTGATTTTTCCAATGCCATAACCTCGGAACTTCTGATTCTGGCATCCATATTTCTTGTTGGAGGAGCAGGTCTCCGGACATTCTTTGCGCTCACAGACATTGGGACAACTGTCATCGGAATATTCGCAATCCTGATCGCATCTGAAAATATTGAAAATTTTAACAAAGTCTGAAAAGTCTAGAAAGCGCCACACACTTATCCGCCTTCATTACCATTTTTATAGCGTACATGTTTTATTACCGTATTTCATCTAATAGAAGCTCACCCAGACAATCAACTTTGAACTCAATTATCGAGATTCCTATTTTTACTGTTCCAAAGCCTATTTTTACTGTATACCTATTTTTACTGTTCCAAAGTCTGCATTTTAGAGAAATGATTTTAAGTCACATTAATCAGATTTTGGGAAACTTCTGGAAAAAACAAAATTATGAAAAACCAGTAAATCTAAAATTTTCAGACCAATCGGAGAATTGCTAGATGATTTTTCGGTACCCTAAAAATCATACTTTTCAGATAAAAAACCAAAAATTATTTTTCAAATACTGCGATTTGTTTTTTTTTCATTATCTAGAAAAAAGTAATTAAAAAGTGAAAGAAAATGACGATTTACCACTGTAAGATTGTCAGATTACTGTAGTTTTTCTATTTATACCAGAAAATGTGTTACCATATAATTTGTTTATATTCACCAGATTATTTCTCCAAAGGCATCTGTTTCGCGCTTTTTTACCGCCAGACGGGTCAAGCTTTTGATGGTCCTGCCGATAGTTCTCGACTGCCCTCTTTTGTTGTTTCTGTATATCCCAATAGTTTTTATAAACAAAATTAACAGTCTTCGAGTGTCGCATTTCAGGATACCGTAAACAATCTAATTGAACGCCACCGTAACCGCGCACTCTGAGCACATATATCTCAGCTCTTTTAACAGGTATCAAAAAGTAGTCAACTAACGAAATGTTTTTGATAACGTAATCTACGTTTTGTCAGTTAACTACTTTTTGATATTTGTGACAGAAGCCAATATAAATTGCCTCAAAGTTGACCGTTTGTGTGGCATTCTATTCGTTTGGGTGGCATTCTATTGTGTGTACGGTAGTTGTGCTGGTATGGTATTTGTTTTTTGGGGCGGAAATGGAAGTACGAAAAAAACTTTATTCGAAAAAGGAAACTTTAATTTAATGAAACCTCAACCAGTTTTTTGATTTAGAGCTCTATCAAAAGAATTGAAAATCAAAGTGATATCGTGATTCATGATTTTCCTAGTGCAGTGGGTTGGCTTGTTAATTTTTTGATCTAGAAATGAAAAAAAAAACAAAAGGTACTGTAGGTTTTTGTTTTTCACGGAATACTGATCGAACTTTAATCAAACCTAACAGTCAAATCTTAACATCAGAATTTTATCTTTCTGGAAATTTTCAAAATCAGAAATTCGAAAATTCAAAACATTTCCAAATAAAAAAAGTGTCGCATCTGAGAAAGTGCTCATTTTGACACTGTTTGCTCACAAACGACTAATCTCATCAGAATGAAATTTGGCAAAAAACATACTTGTAATCCGGGCCTTTGCCGGGCCTTCGCGGGCCCTGCCATAACCTCTTTCAGAATCAATGTTTTCGAATCAACTCAATCAGGTATGATAGAACTTTACGAGTACTACAAAACGGTATCATTTGGAATACTGTATCTTGTCTATGAACAGAGTTACAGAGCAAAAGGAGCAAAAAAAGCAGGCCCGCCCCGGGCCTGCCGGGCCCTGCGAAAAAAGTCACTTTATGATCTGTAACTTTGTTCATAATTAAGATACAGTATTCCAAACAATACCGTTTTGTAGTACTTGTGGAGCTCTATCATATCTGATTGAGTTGGTTCGAAAATATAGATTCTGAAAGAAATTAAGGCAGGGCCCGCGAAGGCCCGGCAAAGGCCTGGATTACAAGTATGGCAAAAAGTTATCAATCACAAAAAGAAATTCTATTTTTTTATAGTATACCCTAAAATTTTTGGTTTTTTACTGTATATTCTAAAAACGGCCTCGGTGGCCTAGAAATTCAGTTCCACCATTTTCTAGGCCATAATTCAAATATTGTGTTTGTGGAGCTTCGATTCAAAATAGCTCAAAATTCTGAGGCGGTGGGATGCATTTTTGAGTAATTTGAAGCTAAAATTCGCAGGGACCTTCCAAGTTTCAGGCAATGGCCTAGAAATCCAAACGTTTAAAGTTTTTAGGTCACACTTCTTAAAACTGTTTTGTTTCTCACGGTGTTTGTTGGTGAGTTAGGTCCGGTATGTCAATGTGAAGACGTTTTCATATGGACATCATTTCCGGTGGCCACCTGCCTGGTCCTTACCCAATTCGATTCTGTCAGAATACCATTTAGTTGTTCACCTACTTGTGACTATATATTCTCCTATTGATTACAATAATGTCTTTCTACACCGACTTCAATATGACTGTAAACCAGACGTTTATGGTTTTGGATACTCCAAGAAGACAAGAAGACCCATTCAAGACTCGACTTTGCAAGAGTTATGCAGTTGGAGGAGACGAAGACTGCAAATATGGAGTACACTGCAAGTTTATTCATCCAGAGGACGAGGAGCAGTACATGAGACTCATCGAGTACACAGAGGAATACAGAAGAGTCAAAGGAGACGTGCAAAAAGAAGTTCAACATCTCCACGGACTGAAAAGGACGATCAACGATGCAATCAAGGCAAACGCGATCGACGAATGGATCAATCGAAGGATCCGTCTGTTCAATGAGGTCTACCCGAAGGCACCAAACTACTACGATCTTCATGGAATGTCAACAAGGGGAGCTGTGAACTATGTGATGGATATTTGCCAGATGATGAGGATCAATAACATCTCGACGAGTTGGCTGGAAACGGGAAGAGGAAACCAAACGTTGATAATATTCCACTGATTAGAAATGTTCTTCTTAACAATTATAATGGTTTTAATAACGTTTATTTTGTCCCTCTTGCACATAATGATGGTATTCTTGAGATGACGATCGTTTGAGTTATTTTGTATATTTTATCATGTGTATTTATTATTTTAATATAAACTAATATTTTAAAAAAAACTGTGTTTAATAGATTCTTCAACTCAAATTTCTCGGGCGGAAAATATTTTGGCTATGTTAAGACCAGGAAAACTCTTCAAGTTTCAGGCAGGAGCCTAAAAATCCAAATCCAAATTTTGAAATTATTCAGATCGGAGAACTGGTATCTGAATCGTTTTCCAGGGGCTTAGTTGGTTCACTTTCTGAAAATCCCACATTTGCTTTTTTATCTGTTTCATGTACTTTTCAAAGAACATCCAGTTCACTAGCACATTGGTGGTTTCTCTATTTTTTTTCTTCTCTCATTTTCCTCACATTTGTCGTATTGCCTCTAATTAAAGGTAGGGGTTAATGAAAAAAAAAAATGTTCTCGAAATTCTGTTTAAAAATGCCCCTCGAGGAGTTGAACTTGTCGAGGCGAGTATTGAAGGTGCGGCGCCGCTACCGACTGAGCCATGCGGGCGAAACTGGAGCAGGCGCCTGATTGCATACATAAAGGCGCGGACGAGGATGTACGCAGAGTGACATTAAGCGTTGTACACCGTTACGGTAGAATGCATACTCTGGCCCCAAAAATCCCCCGTAAAATCTCCTGTCCCCCCACCTTTAAGCGCTACCTTACTTTGAGCTCGATTATCTCAGCTCCTGTGCGAGATATTAATTTTTGTCAACTGATAAAATGTTTTTCAAACCATTTCCAGCATTTTGTCAGTTGACAAAATTTTGGTATCTCCTACAGTAACCGAGATAAATGATTTCAAAATGGAACCAGCTGTCCATTTGATGATGCCAATATTAGCGGATCTAATTCGTCTTCACATTGTACCCTGACAGCTGGAACTTGACATTTTGACGATGTGAACACGCTCAAAGATAAGGTACATCCGGTTAGTTAGTATACTTCTGTTCGAAAATGAATACAGTACCTACAGTGCTTCAAGAGGTACATTTTTATAGATAAATCCGTATACGGTGGTTATACCATCGATTACCATAGATCACTAGAGATTACAATGTGACTTGATACTTTTTTCTGAAATGCAAAAAAAATTGTAGGATGAAACACAATATAAAGTTATGTATCTAAAAAAGTACCCCTTGAAACAGTAATCCGACTTTCAGGGATTCCTTTGAAATGTCATTTTTGAGCCACTTTATCTCAGTTACTATAACAGATATCAAAATGTTGTCAACTGATAAAATGTTATTGATATTATGATAAACATTTTATCAGTTGACCAATTTGCTATATCTCTCATAGGAGACGAGATAAGTAAGGTCAAAGTGAAGTGGCGGTACAAAAAGGAACAATAGACGAAGAATTGATGAATGTGCTTAAAGTGTGCATGGAACAGAAATAAAAGTAGCCTGAAATAGCCTGAAAAAATTGTCAGTTCTATTCTTGTATGCAAAATTCAAATCGTTTATTGGCACTTTCAAAAAATAGAGTTCTAGTAGTCAAGTTCTCCTTCTTCTCAATACAACTCCTCCTTCTTCTCATCCTCATACTTCTCAACCTTCTTCTCCGGCTCCTTCGCCTTCTCCTTTTCCTTCTCCTTCACCTCCTTCAACGATTTTCCAGCCTCCAACTCCACTTCCTTCTTCTTAATCACTTTCTGAGTCTGTTCTGTCACTCCATTCTTCTTCTTCTCTTGTTCTTCCTTCATCTTCTTATTCAACGATTCCTCCCAATCGTACGGATACTCAGTTGATCCCGTGTTCTTCATCGACTCTCTCAGCAGGTAGTACATTCGTTCGTAGTTGGGCTCGTCAAAGAATTTCCCCTTGTCAATCGTTTCCAGAATTTCCAGATACTCACGGGGGCAACTGAAAAAAAGCTTGGGTTACTGTAGTACATTCTTTATACTCTAACTTTGACCTCAATTATCTCGGCTCCCATAAGAGATATCAAAAATTGGTCCACTGATAAAATGTTTATCATATTATCAGCAACATTTTGGTAGTTAACAAACTGTTGATATTTTTTAGTGGAACCGAGATAAATTGATTTAAAGTTGACCCTTTGTCCGACCGAAAAAAATAAGGGCTAAAAGACGGATTACTGTTTCAAGGAGTAAATTTCCAAACGAATGAATTTATACGGTGCTACATACATTTCTTTATTTTGATACAAATTATCTCAGTTCCTATAAGAGATATCAAAATGTAAACAACTGATAAATCAAATGATAAAATGTTTCTTATAAAATTTCCAAAATTTTATCAGTTGTCAACTTTTTGACATCTCTCACAGAATTCCAGATAATTGAGGTAACAAACTTACCCTCCAAACATTTTCTTCTTGATAATCGGGTCAGTACGAATTCCTCGCTTTTCCTGTCCGACTTGTCCGATTTCGGTCATGTTACGCCATGGAAGTGAGCCTTTTGTGATTTCCACCTGGGAACAAAAATTGAAAATTTTGAAATTTTGAAATCAAAAAACTATCTACAAAACACTTCAAAAATCAAGTTTCTACGACTAATTTGAACCGAGTTATGACAATCGAGCTAGAGACGCAGAGAAACGAGACACACTGCCTCTCTAGCCTCAAAACTTCAAATGCTCATAACTCGGCCCAAGATCGTCGTAGAGAGCTCATGTTTGGCTCAATTTGTAGGAAATGTTTCCTATTTTCTGAAAACCAAAAAAAGTTCCACTCACCAACATGTACAACCACGTCTCACAATCATCCTGTCTACACAACTCTCTTCCGGCATGACAACTGACTGGAGCGTACTTCACCGTACCTCGGAATCCAGCCACATTTCTTGGCTTCTTGATCGTTCCGTCCTCGTGCGCAAATTTTCGAGCCATTCCGAAATCCAGTACATACACTTTGCGTAACTCGTTGACCTCGGCTCGGCCAATCGTGTAGTTGCCCGGTTTGACGTCACGATGGAGATAGCCAATGTTGTGCATGTCTTCCAGTGCTTCCAACGATTGGCGACCCACAGAGATGGCGGTGCCCATTCTGAAAATTGACATGAAACAGTAGTGTGGGATTTTTGGAAAATTCTGGGAAATCAAAAATTCACACAACTTTTTTTGAGATCCTTGGAATGTTTTTGAACTTTCAAAAAATATATAAATTTTCTAACAAAATGAGCCAAAAACAAGCTTTCTACGACGATCTTGAGCCGAGTTATGAGCATTTGAAGTTTTGAGGCTAGAGAGGCAGTGTGTCTCGTTTCTCTGCGTCTCTAGCTCGATTGTCATAACTCGGTTCAAATTAGTCGTAGAAACTTGATTTTTGAAGTGTTTTGTAGATAGTTTTTTGATTTCAAAATTTCAAAATTTTCAATTTTTGTTCCCAGGTGGAAATCACAAAAGGCTCACTTCCATGGCGTAACATGACCGAAATCGGACAAGTCGGACAGGAAAAGCGAGGAATTCGTACTGACCCGATTATCAAGAAGAAAATGTTTGGAGGGTAAGTTTGTTACCTCAATTATCTGGAATTCTGTGAGAGATGTCAAAAAGTTGACAACTGATAAAATTTTGGAAATTTTATAAGAAACATTTTATCATTTGATTTATCAGTTGTTTACATTTTGATATCTCTTATAGGAACTGAGATAATTTGTATCAAAATAAAGAAATGTATGTAGCACCGTATAAATTCATTCGTTTGGAAATTTACTCCTTGAAACAGTAATCCGTCTTTTAGCCCTTATTTTTTTCGGTCGGACAAAGGGTCAACTTTAAATCAATTTATCTCGGTTCCACTAAAAAATATCAACAGTTTGTTAACTACCAAAATGTTGCTGATAATATGATAAACATTTTATCAGTGGACCAATTTTTGATATCTCTTATGGGAGCCGAGATAATTGAGGTCAAAGTTAGTGTATAAAGAATGTACTACAGTAACCCAAGCTTTTTTTCAGTTGCCCCCGTGAGTATCTGGAAATTCTGGAAACGATTGACAAGGGGAAATTCTTTGACGAGCCCAACTACGAACGAATGTACTACCTGCTGAGAGAGTCGATGAAGAACACGGGATCAACTGAGTATCCGTACGATTGGGAGGAATCGTTGAATAAGAAGATGAAGGAAGAACAAGAGAAGAAGAAGAATGGAGTGACAGAACAGACTCAGAAAGTGATTAAGAAGAAGGAAGTGGAGTTGGAGGCTGGAAAATCGTTGAAGGAGGTGAAGGAGAAGGAAAAGGAGAAGGCGAAGGAGCCGGAGAAGAAGGTTGAGAAGTATGAGGATGAGAAGAAGGAGGAGTTGTATTGAGAAGAAGGAGAACTTGACTACTAGAACTCTATTTTTTGAAAGTGCCAATAAACGATTTGAATTTTGCATACAAGAATAGAACTGACAATTTTTTCAGGCTATTTCAGGCTACTTTTATTTCTGTTCCATGCACACTTTAAGCACATTCATCAATTCTTCGTCTATTGTTCCTTTTTGTACCGCCACTTCACTTTGACCTTACTTATCTCGTCTCCTATGAGAGATATAGCAAATTGGTCAACTGATAAAATGTTTATCATAATATCAATAACATTTTATCAGTTGACAACATTTTGATATCTGTTATAGTAACTGAGATAAAGTGGCTCAAAAATAAAAAAAAACTTAAAATGCGCATAACTCGGCTTGAAACAGTCGTAGAAACTTGTTTTTTTGAGCATTTTGTTAGGAAATTTTCATATTTTTCGGTTTTCCAAAAATATCCCAAAAATGTTTTTTATGAAAAAGTTGTTTTTTTCAGTTTTTTGAAAAATCTACCAAAATTAAAAGTTCGCAAGTTTTCCATAAGACGGTCCAAAAATCAAATTTCTACGACTATCTTGAGCCGAGTTATAGCGATTTCAAAGTTCCGAGCTAGAGACGCAGAGAAACGAGACACACTGCGTCTCTAGCCTAAAACTTCAAATCCCTATAACTCGGCTCAAAAGCCTCGTAGAATGCTCGTTTTCGGCTCATTTTATTGGAAATTGTAGCTATTTTCAGTTTATTTTAAGTTGAAGAAATCTTTTTAAAAGTAGATTTTTTCGAAAACCTCAAAAAAACTCACGAAAACTTTTTCGTCGGCGCGTTGGCTCTCAAATCGGCCAAGGATAATCCGACGAATGTCATGACGACATAGTTGAAATTGTCGACTTGTCCCTTATCCTCAATGTTGCAAAAGTGGCGGCCACCAGCTTTTTTCAGCTCGTTCAAAACGTAGACTTCCATTTTCAGCAACTGAATCTTCTCGTCTTTTCCTTCGACTTTTAGTGCAAAAAGGTCGCCTTTTGGGTTGGAACATTTGTAGACAGCGCCGAATGCACCCTCGCCGAGCTTCTTATCGATTTGCCATTTTTTCACTTTCTGTCCGACATTTAGTTGGATCAAGTCTCCCATTTCTTTGAGTTACTGTAGGAAATAGTTTTTGTAGTTTCATTTTTAAGTTTGTTAGAGCGCGATTGCTTGTTTTTTCAAGTTTTCACATTTCTGATTTAGAGGTGGGGGGACATGAAAAAAATAATGTTCTCGATATTCCGTCTAAATATGCCCCTCGAGGAGTTGAACTTGTGAGGACGAGGATTGGGGGTGCGGCGCCGCTACCGACTGAGCTACGCGGGCAAAGAGAGAGCAGCACCTCGATTGCATACATAAAGGCGAGGACGACAGATGTACGCAGAGTGACATTAAGCGTTGTACACCGTGACGGTAGAATGCATACTCTGGCCCCAAAAATACCCCGTAAAATCTCTTGTCCCCCCACCTTTAGACCACTCAAATTGTTGGAATTTCTTTGCGGAGCTCAGAAATCGGAAGATTGAAAAAGTAAAAATTATCAGTAGAGCGCATTCGCCTAATCCAGCCTATAGAACCGAAAACCAACCTTTTTGTATTCGGCAAAACCTTTCAAAGTAAAATTGAATGCAAACAATAAATCTACGGCGCTTTCTTATCAATTGACACCTCCCAAATTTTGCTGTATATTCCAAAAAAATATTTTTTTTTACACCCAAGGAAAAGTTCACGCTTTTCTTTCTTCTTGAAGTTTTATGGATATCTAACCCAATCGAAACCCTTTTTGATACAGTAACCTTAACTACAGGAAACTTAACTACTGTAACCTCAACTACAGTAACCTTGACTACTATAACTTCAACTACAGTAACCTTAATTACAATAACCTTAATTACTGTAAACTTAACTACAGTAACCTTAACTACAACAACTGTGATTACAGTAAACTTAACTACAGTAACCTTAACTACAGTAAACTTAACTACAGTAACCTTAGCTACAGTAAACTTAACTACAGGAACTTCAACTACAGTAACCTTAATTACAGCAAACTTAATTACAGTAACCCTAATTACTGTAACCATAATTACTGTAACTTTAACCATAGTTACCTAAACTACAGTTACCTAAACTACCTTACCTAAACTTTACCTAAACTACCTAGTTACCTAAACTACCTCAGCTACAGTAACCTTAACTACAGTAACCCTAACTATAGTAACCTTAACTTTAGTAACCTTAACTACAACAACTGTGATTACTGCAACCTTAACTATAGTTACCTGAACTACTGTAACCTTAACTTCAGGAATCTTAGCTACAGTAACCTTAACTACAGTTACCTTCATTAAAATAACCCTAATTACTGTAACCTTAGATATAGTTACCTAAACTACAGTAACCTTAACTACAGTAACCTTAACTACAGTAACCATAACTACAGTAACCTCAACAAAAGCTACCTTAACTTCAGGAACCTTAGCTACAGTAACCTGAAAATCTAAAATACTTTTTAAAACATTGTCCCTCTAATTTCGAAAAACGATTTTTTTTGAGCTCAAAAATCAAAGTAAGTGAAGAAAATATGTAAATTTCATGTTTTTGGATTTTATTTCAAAGTTGCTGAAATGATTTTTTGAGCTCAAAAGTTCGAAAATAAATCCAAAAATGTTGAAATTTAAAAAAATTGTTTTTTTTTGTACCATTGTTTTGTACGTAATTTGTATTAAGTATACTTGCGGACGGGCCCAAAGCGGGCCGTGGCGGGCCGTGTCATAGTTTTTCTTAGGATTGATATTTTTTGACCAACTAAATTATATATGGAAGAAGTCGACGAACACTACAAAATGATACTATTTGGAACACTGTATCATGTTTGTGAAAAACGTTACAGACCAAACGGGCCGAAAAACCGGCCCGGCCCGGCCTGCATTTGCAGCTTTTTGGCATAACTTTGTTCACAAATATGATACAGTGTCTCAAATACTATCATTTTGTAGTACTCGTCTTTTGTAGTGATCGAGTTCTACCATGTTAAAATTCATAAAGGATATGGAGAAAAAATCAAGAGATTAGACAACAATTAAATTAAATCAACGAAGAACACTAATTTATGCAATAGAAATTATCAATTCTTTCCCGACGCTCCTCCATCTTTCAGCATTACAGTTCGGTTGAACACGAGTTTCGACGACGTCGAGTCCTTGTCAACGCAGAAGAATCCGATTCGTTCGAATTGGAATCTGGAAGAAGAAATGATATTATAGGGAGATTTCTAGGCCAGCTAACCTATCATAAACTTTGGATTTCGCCACTGATTGATCGATGAGAGCGTTGTAGAGGACGGTCAAGGAGTCTGGGTTGATGTCCGTCAGGAAGCCACCTGGAAGATTTTCAAATTTAGAGTGGCCTAACTTTTGAGAGCTGGGTTTTCTAGGCCATCATGGTAAATGATCTAGAAATGGTCTGAAATGCCCCTGGTGTGTTTTCTAGACCATTTTAACATAGTGGCCTAACTTTTACAATTTGAATTTTCTGGGCCACCATGAAACATTGCCTAGAAATGACCGGATAGTCATCTTATGTGTTTTCTGGGTCATTTTACCATGGTGGCCTAACTTTTGCAATTTAAGTTTTCTAGGCCTCCATCGTAAACGACCTAGGAATGGCCTGATATTCATTTGGTCTGTTTTTTGGACCATTTGGCGTGCTGGCCTAATTTTTGCAAGTTGGATTTTTCTCGGTCACCATGGTAAATGATCTAGAAATGGTCTGAAATGCCCCTGGTGTGTTTTCTAGGCCATTTAGCATGGTGGCCTAGATTTCGAGAATTGAATTTTCTAGGCCACCTTGGTAAATGACTTAGAAATGACCTGATAATCATCTGGTGCGTTTTCTAGGCCATTTTCGCATTGTGGCTTAACTTTTGCAAGTAGGATTTTTCTAGGCCACCATGTTAAATGGCCTGGTGCGTTTTATAGCCCATTTCAGCATGGTGGCCTAACTTTTGCAATTCTAGGTCATGTTCTCCTACCTGGCAACGCCTGCGCATCTTCTGGATTCTTGCTCTTGAACAGTCTCTCATACAATCGGACCTCTGCAGACACCGGCTTGGCGACCCAATGAATGAATGCCTTCGGTTTCTCTCCATCAGCCAACGTCTCCGCCTTCACGATGACTTCGGTGACGTGCCCCTCTGAATCCTTGACTTCTCGAACGAATCGAAGCACTAGTCCAATGTGTTTCAGGCCGACAGTCTGTTTTGGAGTCAGTCTTCTGAATGATTTATCCGTGTCGTCTGGCTTGTAATCCGTTTTCTCAATGTAGATCTCTTGGTCCACGGCGACAGAATGCTTACGTGGATCCGATGGATCCGATGGGAAGTCTGGAACGTCGGCGGTGGAGGGAAGGTTTAGATCGGCAAAGTTTTCGATCGTGAGCTTCAAGCCGTCGAGCACAGCCATCGTTCTTGGCGCATGAATATTCAAATAATCCCTAACACACGCATCCAGGAGCTGTGGATCAATCACCATTTGCGACATCGTCAAACCGAGTTTCGCCACAAATTGATTGATAGCTTCCGATGGGATTCCACGTCTTCTAAGTGCTGTAAGCGTGAACAACCGCGGATCGTCCCAATCGTTCACCGTTTTTGTCGTGATCAACTTCAGAATCTTCCGCTTCGACACAACGGTATAATTGACGTTGAGTCTACCGTACTCCCATTGGACGGGACAATAAATGTCCAGAGCGTTGCACAGCCAATAGTACGAGCTTCGTCTCGATTGGAATTCCTTAGTGCACAGGGAATGCGTAATATTCTCGATGGAATCACAGAGACAGTGAGTGTAGTCATAAGTTGGATAGATGCACCATTTGTCGCCTGTACGATGATGTGGGACGTATTTGATTCTATAGGCTACCGGGTCCACTTTTCCTTCTTCCAGAGTCAATTTTAGGCGAAGGGTGGCTTCTCCCTCGTCGAATTTTCCGTTTTTCATGTCTTCAAACAGCTGGAGGTTGTCTTCGACGGAGCGATCACGCCATGGGCTCATTTGCACCTCGAAACCGCGCATTTCCTCGACTCTTTGGTGGCAGACGTAGGCCAGGTTTTTCTGGAAAATTGAATTTTTCAAAAATTATCATTGGGGCGCGTTTGACAGCTTTTTGATTTTTTTTTGAAATAAAAGAGGGAACAAAACTTTTAACTACCGTAAAACCTGTATTAAATAAGTCCCTTTAATAGAAGAGCCCCTCTAATAGAAGGGCCCTCCGAAGGTACCTTGGAACAATAGAAGCGGCGGCCCTTCTAATAGAGGTTTTACGGTATTTTTCAATATATATATAAATGTTTTAATTATTGAAAAATTCAAATTCCCGAAAAAACTGAAAACTCCAAAAAATCGATTTTTGTGATTTTTCTTCAATTTTTCGATAAATTTTTAGGCCTTTTTTGGTTTTTTAGATATTTTTGAGGATTCTTTTTCGATTTTTCCGAATTCCTCACCTAAAATTTGACGGGATGGTGTTCAAGATTACTGTAGGCTACTGTAGGAAATGTTCTATTTTATAGTTTTGTTTTTATTTTGCAAACACAATCACGTCAAAAAACAACTACAAAAGAAAAATAAGTTTTCTACAGTAATCTACAGTAATCTTGAACAACATTTTGTCAAATTTTAGATGAAAAATTCAGGAAAATCGGAAAACAAGTGCCAAAAATCGCTGAAAACCCTAAAAAGGTCTAAAAATTTTGCAAAAAATCGAAATTGCCAATTTTTCGGAATTTCGAGTAATTTTTTCCGATTTTTCTACTGATTTTTTGAGGTTTTCGAACCGATTTTTTCGGATTTTTTAAAAATATTTTTGTTTCTATGTGAATCCACAGATTTTTCAACACATTTTGATGCAATTAAGATCCCGAAAATTGCTCATTTTTAGCAATTATCAATGGAGCGAATTTGCTAAAATTAAGACTCACCTGAATCAATTTAACCGCCCATAAATACAACTGTTGGAAGTTATCCGACGAATGAGTCACTCTCGCCGGATTATACCCCAACCAATTAACGATGTCTTCAATCGCCGTGAAGAATTTCTCCTCCTCCTTCTCCGGATTCGTATCATCGAATCTCAAATTGCACACTCCGCCCATCGCCTTCGCATATCCAAAATTAATGTTGATCGCCTTGGCATGTCCAATGTGGAGCACTCCATTGGGCTCTGGTGGGAATCTGGTGACCACTTTTCCGCCGACAGCTGCCACGTGGCTCTTCAGAAGCTCTGCAGTTTTGGGAGTGGTGACGTAGCCGTCGGTTTTGTAGTTCTCTCCGACTGCGTGGAAGTGCGCACGGGTGCGGAGCAGCTCGTCCATCGTTTCGGCGCCTTCTGAGAAGTCGTCTTGGGTGCTGGTGGCTTCGTTCTTCTCGGTCTTTTTGGCAGCGTCTTTTGGAGCCTTGAAATGGGAAAATATTGGAAAAATTCCGGCTTTTTGAAGGCAAAAAATCATGTAGATTCACATGTTTTCTTCAGAAAAACTACCGTAATCCTAGGTTCCCAGCTTCTACAGTAATCCATAGACACTCCTGGATAATCTACAGCAATCCACAGTACTCTAGTCAATAGCCTAGGAGCTTTGATCTAAAAGGATAAGCTACAGTAAACCTTCTTAATTACAGTAATCTTGTCAGTAGCCTAGCAGCTCTGATAGGACAAGCTACAGTAACCCTCCGCTCCTAATAGGACACTCCTACAGCTTCCTGGATAAGCTCTCAGATGGAGTACAATAGTCTTCTTTTAGAGTCTCGCTAGACAACAAAGCTACAGTAATCCTGGGGTCTTAATAGCACTGTACTGAGCTTAAAATCCCGTTTTTCAGCTCATTTTTCAAGAATTTTCGACAGATTTTCATATAATGGCTATTTTCCAATGAACATTTTCGAAATTTCAATTTTTTCCAGCTAATTTGCCAGAATTCCTTTACTTCAAAGCTAAAAATCATGATTTTCAGCTCATTTTTTAGATTTTTCTTCTTCAAATTTTCCGAATATTCTTACTTCCCTACCTTCACCACTTCCGGCTTCTTCTCCTTCTTCTTCGGCGCCAAATCCTCTGCTGTTTTTGGTCCCAACAACTCCAAAAACCTCAAATCCACCTCCTTCTTGACGATAGCTCCATCGGCCCATGGAAGAGACGATCTGAGCTCTCCGAGCAATTTTCCAACGGCAAAACCGTATCTCTCCGCCAGAATTTTCTCTTTGTGTGTGGCGATGACGTTGGAAACGGCGTTCTCGATGTCGTCGATGGTTACAACGACTCCGACACCACAAGACGACTCGAAAGCCGGGATTTCGATTCCTTTGACGCTATGGGACAGGAGGTATTCGAAGGCGGCGGAGAGCTGGAAATTGGGGATTTCGAATGCTGAAAATGGTCCAAAAACGGCATTTTTGGCATACTTCAGGTCTATTTTTTACTGAAAATAGGCACTTTTTGGATCAAAATGAGCTAATTTTGGCCTAAAAATCTCAGTTTTCCTGCATTTTTTAACTTTGCAAAATCAAGTTTTTCTGTTTAAAAATTTGAAAAAAAAACTTTTCAGCTAGTTCTGACTGAAAATTGTGGGATTTTAGACCAAAATGAGCAAAAATCGGTCCAAAAATCTCATTTAGACTGCATTCTTGAGCTATTTCCGCGTCTAAAATCAAGTTTTTCAGTCAAAAAATTTAGAAGAAAAAAATGCATTTTTGACTATTTTTGGCTGAAAATGATCCAATTTTAGATCAAAATGTGCCGAAAATCGATTTTTAAAAAATCATATTTTTGCCCCAAAAATCGTATTCTAACTGCATTTTTGAGCCTTTTTAACGTCTAAAATCGGATTTTTCAGTCAAAAACCTTTGTTTTTAATACATTTCCGGCTGAAAATAGTCCAATTTCGGGGCAATCTGAGCCAAAATTGGTCCAAAAGCCTCATTTTTGACGGTTTTTTGAGTCCGAAACCAATTTTTTAGCTCTCTACAGCTATTAGAATGGCCTAAAATCCCTACCTGCGGCTCAGTCTTGATTCCATCGTTCATAATGTACTTGACCACCAGTGGAGCATTTGGCGCCACTTGTGGCTTCAATTTCGTGGAAAGTTGATAGAGAAGAGTGCCTTTTTGCTTTGAAATCTGTCCCAGAGGCTTCGCTTCCTTCAGAATCCCACTGATCGTCGCGCTGAGCTTGGCATTTTTTAGGGTTTCCGCTGCCTTTGACTCGGAAAGTCCCAATTGGAGAAGATCCTCTTTAGTTGTCATTTCTACCCTGGAAATTGCAGGATTTCAGTGGTTTTAGGCAGAAAAATGGAGGAAAATGAAGAAAAATAGGCTGTAAAATTGGAAAAACGGCTCTGAAAGGTGGTAAATATGTGATAAGGAGGAGAAGGAAAAAGACAGATTGCTGTCAATTTCACAACTTTTTGAGACTTAAAACTGACTCATTTCGACATTTTATAACTAATTACAGAGGAAAAAGAGTGAAAATTCGAAAAAATATGAAAAAAAATGGCGAAAAAGGGAAAAAAATTACTAAAAATTAAAAAATTCCAACCTGTAAATTTCCCATTTTCTGACATCCAGAATCATAATTTAGAGGACAAATTCAATTTTTATTCGACCAAAAATACTTTTTGAATCGATTTTCTGAAAAAAAATTTACAAATTTTCTGAAAATTTCGAATTTTGACCCAATTTTTCTGGATTTTGTGAATTTCCTTTTGAAATTAACGTTTTTTTTTCCTTTTAATTTTCTCTAAAATACTATTTTGAGCCCCAAAATGAAGAAAATCCATAAAACAAACAATCCAAATCTCCACTTGAAAAACCTAATTTTACACAGATTTTTCAGAGAATTTACACTTTCTACACATTTTCGGCCGGTTTTTATTCAATTTTTTATTCAAAAAATGCAAAAAACTTTTTAAAAAATCATCTAAATCCCTGCAAAACTCCCAAAAATAGGAGTCAAATTCAACAAGAAAAATAAAAAACAAAAACTGCAAAAGTGTGCATTGTTGCGTCGCGGTGTCTGCGTCCGGTGCATCGAAAAACGGTGTTCCACTCTCCGATCCACGTCTTTTGACGGCGTGGCACTTTCAGAGCCGGAAAAGAGCTGAAAATCTAGAAATTTCAGATTTCCCAGTTGTTTCATTGAATTCTCCATCAAATTCTCTATAATCTGATCGTGTCAAACATCAAAAATATCGCGAAATCTAAGATTTCTAGACTTTTCAAAAATCAGAACCGGATTTTATCAGATTTTCCGCTATTTTTCCGATTTCCACGGATTTCCAGTTCACACCCCGATCTTGGTTCTTTGAACACACATTCATTTTTATGTAGCCGACCTTTTCAAGTTTTCTAGAAAAATTTCAGAAAATTATGGCTGATGAGAACCATGTCCGTCTCACCGAGGTTCAGCTTATTCAATCGGAATTTGGGTGTCCTCTAGAAGATTGCTATAAAATGGCCGTTCAGTATTATAAGAAAGGTTTTTAGAATTTTTTGTTGAAAATTTTGAAAATTTGAAATTTAGAACATGTTGGCAAGCAGGAGCCCGTTCAGTATGAGGACCGTATTAAGCTATTGTCGCTGAGCAAGCAGGTAGGGGGAAAATTCAAAAAAAAGATCATAAAACTCAATTTTTTCAAAAAAATCGAAATTTTCGAAAATTTGAATTTTTTAGAATTTTTTTCCCCTAATTCGCAATTTTAGCACATTTTCAATCGAATTTTCTTAAAATTTTTTGGGTTTTAAAATTTCGGATTTTTCAAAAAATCAATTTTTTCAAAAATTATGAAATTTTAAAAATATTTTTACCAAGTTAAAATCAAATTTGAAACTCAATTTTTTACCAAAAAATCACAAATTTTGAAAAAATTCTAAAAATCGAAATTTGAAAATTCCGAACCGACTCAAAAAATCACAAATTTCAAATTTTAATTTTTTCGAAAATTATGAAAATTTTGAATTTTCATAACATTTTTATCAAAAAAAAGCTCAATTTTTGGCCTAAAAATTCAAAATTTTCAAAATCCTAAATTTTGACCCAATAACTAAAAATTTTCAATTTTTGAGTTTTTGTGTCAAAATTTTCAAAAACTTCAAAAATCCCAATTTCAACCCTAAATCCAATTCCCAGATCCAAAATGGCCCCATCACTGACGAATTCGACAATGCCGGTTGGCTGGATATCACTGGGAACGACGTGAAGTGAGTGCGGACATCTGGACAAACAGAACCACAGATCCCCCTAAAAACATTCCATCAAAAACGAAGAGACAAAAAAAACACAATTTCCTCTTTTTTGGCGAAAAACGAGAAAATGAGCAAAATGAAGAAAATTGGGTAGTAAATCGAAAATGGAGAAGAAAATGAGAAGACGAAAAATTTCATTTCATTTCGTTTGTTTTGTTTTTCGTCCCGAATTTCCTCCTCTTCCGGCTGGCCTAAAATCCAATCATTTGGGTTTCTAGGCCACCAAAAGCTTTCTAAAATCCTTGAAAATTTTCAAGTGTTTTTCTGTTTCCTAAGGACCACTTCATTATGGCTATTTTTTTCAGAAATTTCCCAGATAATTCCAAATTCCAGAGTCGTTTTCTACGTCATTTATCAAGGTGGCCTAACTTTTGCAAGTTCGGTTTTCTAGGCCACCACGGTAAAATGTCCTGGAAATCATCTCATGTGTTTTCTAGGCCATTTTACCATGGTGGCCTAACTTTTGCAAATTTGGTTTTCTAGGCCACCATGGTAAAATGGCCTGGAAATGACCTGACATGCATCTGGCGTGTTTTCTAGGCACACCAAGGTCATGTTAGGACATTCTTAGGCCATTTTGAAGTGGTGGCCTAGAAAACCAAATTTGCAAAAGTTCGGCCATCACTTCAAAATGACCTAGAAAACACACCAGGGTCATGTTAGGGCATTCTTAGGCCATTTTGAAGTGGTGGCCTAAAAAACCAAATTTGCAAAAGTTAGGCCACCACTTCGAAATGACAAAAAAAGCGAGAAAACGATGTCAGCAACAACACTACAGAACCTCATCATGGCCGAGTTTTAGGGTTTCTAGGCTATCCCACAGCCAATGGCCTGGGAATCCATTTTTTTGGGATTCTAGGCCATCCAATCTTTTGTGGCCTAGGAATGTTTTAGAATTTTTCGCTGACCTAGTTTTCTCATTTTTTTAGGATTTTCTAGGCCATCTCATTTGCTTATTGAGCAATTTGAAGTCCATGGCCTAGAAAACCCAGGTTTTGGGTTTCTAGGCTACCTTTTTTTTTCAAAACTATGTACACATTTCAATCTTCCTGTTCCTCTTCTTTCATTTTTGTTCTTCTTCTTCTTCGTTTTCTAATCCATTTGGGACGTTTACATGATGTACATGGGTGTTTTCCCCTTTTCCTTTTTTGTACAACAAGCCCCAAAAATGTGAAAAAAGAACGAATTTTTTCTTCTTTCTCTGCAAATTTTCATTGAATAGACGGCAATTTGAAAAGGGGGGAGGGGGGACGTTTTTGGAAATTTTTAGATTCTTTGAATCAAAAAATTTTTTGGGATTTTTTCCTCAAAAGTTGAAAATTCAGAAAAATTAGGATCTGCAATTTTGGAACTTTAGATTTTACCACAATTCTCATTTCTAATTTTTTGAATTCTGAAATGGGTAGATTTTGGGAAATTTTGGAGTTTCTGAAATTCCAGATTTTTGGGAAATTTTGGAGTTTCTAGATATATTTTTATAGAAAATTTGGATTTCGAATTTCCGGTTATTCCAGATTTTGGACTTTTTGAACTTTTTGGACTGCAAAGAAAATCCAGATTTTTAGAATTTAGGAATTTCTGGAATTGCCAATTTTCTCACTTTTTTTCTGAATTCCAGATTTCTAAAATCACGAATTTTGAATTTTTGAATTTTTCTGAAATTAACGATTTTTTGGATTCTCTGAAATTCCAAATCTTCCAACTTCCGTATTTGAGAATTTCAGTTTTTTATTTATTTTTTTCTGAAATTTTGAAGTTTTCGAAATTTTGAAAATACGAATTCCTGTAATTTGGGATTTTCAAATTTCTAGATTTCCGATTTTTCTAGATTTTCGATTTTGGATTTTTCCGAAATTTCTGAATTTCTGAGCTTTCAGATCGATTTCCAAATTTTCGGATTTTTCAGATTTTTGGATTTCTCCATTATGTCAGGTTTCAAATTTTTAAAATTTCGAAATTCTAGTTTTTCCCGAAATCCTTGAATTTCAAATTTTCCTCTTCTCCTGGAAACCCCTCTGGAGACATGAACTTTTTCGTCTGCTTCTCTAAATTTTTGCCCTTCTTCTTCCTCAAAAAAAGTTATTCTCAAATTTTCCATCTTCTTCTTCTTCTTCTTCCTTACCATCAGTTTGGAGTCAAAAGGAAGAAGAAGATGTCTCTTCTTCTTCCCTTTTCACCAACTTGTTACTCTTCTCTTTTTTTTCGTTTTTTTAATTTTTTTTCTTTCTTGGTCAGCAGTTTTTTTTTGGAAAAATGAGTTTTCGAAATTTTAAAAAATTATTCGAAAATCTCAAAATTTGAAAATCTGGAAAATTTAGAAAAAAATCCCAAAAAAAAACGCTATTTTCGAGCATTTTACCCGATTTCGAATTTCTTAAAATTGCATATTTAGGCTAAAAACGCCCAAAAATCGTCCAAAAAATCGCAAAATTTTCAAATTTTTTATTGATCTTTTTTGCGATTTTAGGGTAGTTTCCAGAATCTTAAAAGTTAGCACATTTTTCAGCACATTTCTAACCAAAATTTCTGACGATTTTCGACGTTTTTATTCAATTTTTAATAGAAAAATTTCGGTAAAATTTGAGATTTTTTCAAGCTCAAAAAAGTCATTTTTGGCCATTTCAAATTTTAAGCTGAAAATTGCACTAAAATTGCTGAAAATTCGGGTTTTGAATGCTCAAAATTGGCTGAAAATCGTTCTAGAAAATTGAAAAAAAAGAGTTTTTCGATATTTTGAACGATTTTTAAGATTTTTTTTGAAATCCAGAAAACAAAAAAAAAAATCTCATTTTTTTCCCATGAAATTCAATATTTTTCTTAATTTTGTTTTTCTAGGAATTTTGACTCAAAATCCTCTTGTTTTCTCTATTTTTGGCTCAAAAACCTATAATTTTATTTTATAAACTTTTTGAAAAAATAATTTGACATCATTTATAAGAAGGAAGTGCTCAAAAATGCGCAGATTGCTCAGCTTTATTTAATCACATCACATGTGATATTCGCATAGGATTCACCCCTCGAAGCACTTTTTGAGCGTCACTTTTTGAGCTGAAAATTTCGCTGAAAATTGAGCTAGAATTGCTCAAAATTTGGGTTTTAAATGCCGAAAATTGGCTGAAAATTGTTCCAGAAAATTGAAAAAAAACATTGAAAGCCAAATTTCGGGTCAAAAATTCAATTTTTGAGCTAAAAATTTGCTGAAATTTTCACTAAATTGGAAAAAGCTGAAAAAATGCTGAAAATTGAAAATTTCGGACATTTTTTACCGAAATTTTTATATTTAAAAATTGAATAAAAACGCCGAAAATCGCCAGAAATTTTGGTTGGAAATGCTGAAAATTGTGCTAAAAACTGGAAAAAATCAATTTTAAGATTCTGGAAATCACCCTAAAATCGCAAAAAAAATCAATAAAACATTAGAGAATTTCAGCATTTTTTAGACGATTTTTAGACGTTTTTAGTCTAAATATAGGGTCAAAGCTCAAATTTTGAGCTGAAAATTGCACTAAAATTGCTGAAAATTGGCTAAAAATCGATCTAGAAAATTTGAAAAAAAAGAATTTATCGATATTTTGAACTATTTTTGAGCGTGTAAATGCTGAAAATTGCACTAAAAATCACTGAAAATCGGTCTACTGTCTATTCAATAAAACGTGGGCGCACCCAAGGTACGGAATCTCAATTTGCCTCATTTTTTCTATCAGAATGTTTATGGCATCTTTGAAAAATTATACTTTTAGAAATTAGAAGAAAAAAAACTGAAAAAGTCAGAAAATTTCAGTCTAAAAAACCAGACAAATAAGACTCATTTTAGGCACTTTAAATCAAAAAATATCGATTTTTTGAGCCCAAAATCGGACTTTCCAAGCCAGAAACCCTCGGAAAATGATGACGAAAATGAAAAATATCACTTCCAGCAGAAAGGCTTCCAAAGGGAAAAAAAGCAAAATGTATCTAGTTTTTGAAGGAAAGGGGATTTTCAGATTTTCAGACAAAACATTTTTTTTCAAATTTTAAGCAACAGGGTCATGACTCATAGAGATTTAGTCTAGATATTTGGCTGA
>NC_013487.2:1375357-1390514 GCF_000004555.2 Caenorhabditis briggsae | reverse complement strand
CCACGTTTTATTGAATAGACAGTAGAAATGTGAAAAATTGAGGTTTTCAACATAAAAAATGACTTTTTTGAACTTGAAAATCTCAATTTCTCCTTTACGATTTTTCACTGAAAATTAATAATTATTTAGGTGAATTTTTGAGATTGACTTGACTTTTGAGCTTGAAAATCCCAAATTTTCACCTAAAAATTATTAATTTTCAGTGAAAAATGCTTAAAAAAGACCTAATAATCGGAAAATCGCTCGCGAAGGAGCCAAATTCTTAATTTTTAGGTTGAAAAATTGAGACTTCCATGTTCAAAAAAGCCATTTTTTAGGTTCAAAACCTTGATGTTTCACATTTATAGACCGATTTTCAGCGATTTTTAAAGCAATTTTAAGCATTTTAGCGTTCAAAAATCGTCCAACTATTCCGATTATTAGCTCTTTTAAGCATTTTTCACTAAAAATTAATGATTATTTAGGTGAATTTTTGAAAATTTCATGCTCAAAAATGCTATCTTTGAGCATTTTAAACGATTTCGATTTTTTTAAAAATTGCATATTTAGTCTAAAAACTCCCGAAAATCGTCAAAAAATCACAAATTTTACGATTTTTAAGCGATTTTAAACGTTTTTCTCTATAAAAAAGCGGACAAATTTCAATTAAAAAACAGGTAAAAATCAGAAAATCGCTTTAAAAAGTGCAATTTTCAAAATTTTTTCATCGAAATTTGTCTTTTTTCTCTGTATTTTTTTCCACGGAAAAGTCATAATTTTTGGAAAAGTGGTCTCAAAAATTGGAAAAGTGGGCTCAAAAAATGCTGAAAATCGTTCTAAAGAATTTCGAGAATTTCAGCATTTTTAGACGACTTTTAGCCGTTTTTAGTCAAAATTTTGAGCTGAAAATTGCACTAAAAAAATGCTGAAAATTCGGGTTTTAAATGCTGAAATTTGGCTGAAAATCGTTCTAGAAAATTTGAAAAAAAAGTTTTTCGATATTTTGAACGATTTTCGAGCGTTAAAATGCTGAAAATTGCACCAAAAATCGCTCAAAATCGTCCAAAAAAGACACAAATTTGTCAATTTTTCAGCGATTTTTAAACGTTTTTCTCTATAAAATTCGAGATTTTCGAGCATTGCCAACCAATTTTTTCGGAATTTTTGCGATTTTTTGGCTGCCTTGCCTCTAATGAAACCTTTTTCTAGCTAGCCTATGTGTGTTTCTCCTGCTTTTCTCACACAGATTTCCCACGAGGATATTCCCGTGTTTCACTTTGTTTTGTCTTGTTTCGAAGACAATTCTCTCCTCCTTTTCCATTTTTCCTGCCCGTTTTTCCTCCCATTCCTCTTCCAAAACAACGAAAAAAAAATTGAATTTTTTTGTGGTTTTCTGAATCATCTTCTGAAGATGTACAAAAGTAAACACTTTTCCCCAAAAAAGAAGATTCTAGAAGCCAGAAAATTGAATTTAGACGGAAGACGACGACGACGACGACGGGGTGCCCGTACCCAAAAATCTAACTTAACAAGAAGAAGAGACTAGAGAAGGAATGCTAATAAGATGATGGCGTCCGGAGAAGAAGAAGAAGAAGAAGACGTCGACGTCTTCTTCTTCTTCTTCACAAACTTCTGTATTGTTAGGAGACTTCGTTTATTTAGAAAAAAAGGAGTTTTTCTAGCTTTTTTGGCTTCTGGACGTTTCCTTTTGAGAAACTACAGTAATCCTAGATTCCTAGGTTCTACAGTAATCCAGCTTTCTGGAAGCTTGCATAGATCCAAACTACCGTGATCTCAGGTTCCTAGGTTCCACAGTAATACCTAGGTACCTAACCTAGCAGCTAGGACGCTTACAGTATCCAGGGTCAGCTACAGTAATCCAGTTTTTAGGATCCATGGAACTACAGTAACCCACAAGATCACGAAATCGGCTTTCTGTGAATTCCTAGACTACAGTAATCCCTTTTTAGGGTTTTAAGGGTTTTAGAACTACAGTAATCCAAGATCCTGAAAGCCGCGTACTGCGGAAACTACAATAATCCTCTTTTTTACGTCCATGGCGGCCGCCCACGGTCGGCCTCTCTCTCTCTCTCTCTCTCTCTCTCTCTCTCTCTCTCTCTCAGTCTCATTCGGCTCCTCACTGATTTATGTGTTCTTATCCTCCTTCTTCGTCATTTTTATTGTCTTCCTTTTCTTCTGTGACAAGAAAATTGTGTGAACTGGGATTGCTCATCTAATCTCAGAATTCTAGATTTTTTTCTGACGATTTCAGAGAAGTTTTAGACATAAAAACAGCATTCTCAGCTCTAACAATACCAGCTCAATTATCTCGACTCCTACAAAAGATATCGAAAATTGGCTAACTGATAAAATGTTTATCATAATATCAGTAAAATTTTATCAGTTGACAACTTTTTGATATTTCTTCTAGGAACCGAGATAATGGAGCGCAAAGGGAATTGATTTTTTTCCTCGGATTTTTGGGATTTCCAAGCTTCTTTTATCCCTCTTTCTCGGAATCCTAATCCCTATTTTTTGTCTGAAAATGATGATTTTTGGATGGCTGAAATCCCTAGTTTTCGGTTCCTTATCACTCGCTATCACAAAGTGTGTGTAGGCGTTTTCTTACACTTTTTTTCGGGCTGAATAGAAGATGTAATTGATAGATTTGGAAGGTGTTTGATATGTGTCACACGGAGAAGAAGATGTTTATTTGCAGTTTTTGGGGGGAAAAGAGCAAAAGGGGTCTTGTGATAGGGATCAGAGCTTGGAAAATTGGCGATTTTTGGAGCTTTTCAGAGCTCAAAACGGTCATTTTTGAGCTTGGAAATCGCTCAAAAATAGGTGCATTTTTGACGATTTTCAAAGCCGATTTCCAGGATTTTCTAGATATAGGATTACTGTAGAAAAAGCTACAATTTGAATCAAATGTAATTTTTGGTAAAAAAATTCTCAAAAAGAGCAGAAAATTGGGTATTTTTAGAGCTCAGAACCTCATTTTAAAGCTGAAATGCGCTAGTTAAGATTTTAAGAATTACATTAGTATTAGGATTTGGGATATTAGGATTTGGAGTATTTCAATTTGGGATATTCGGGATTACTGTGTATTAGATTTCGGGATAACTGTAGTTGAAAGATTTGAGATTACTGTAGTCTTCGATTCAGGATTCGAAGAGTCAGGTTACTGTAGTTTTCAGTCGAATAGGTTACAGTTAGGGTTACTGTAGCTTCTTCTCTGAATATTTGTACAGTAACCTGACTCTTACTTTCAGCCTATAATCCTTCTTTTTTTCTGGAAAATTCCAGAAATTTTTCCTTTTTTTTCAGCCAAATATCTAGACTAAATCTCTATGAGTCATGACCCTGTTGCTTAAAATTTGAAAAAAAATGTTTTGTCTGAAAATCTGAAAATCCCCTTTCCTTCAAAAACTAGATACATTTTGCTTTTTTTCCCTTTGGAAGCCTTTCTGCTGGAAGTGATATTTTTCATTTTCGTCATCATTTTCCGAGGGTTTCTGGCTTGGAAAGTCCGATTTTGGGCTCAAAAAATCGATATTTTCTGATTTAAAGTGCCTAAAATGAGTCTTATTTGTCTGGTTTTTTAGACTGAAATTTTCTGACTTTTTCAGTTTTTTTTCTTCTAATTTCTAAAAGTATAATTTTTCAAAGATACCATAAACATTCTGATAGAAAAAATGAGACAAATTGAGATACTGTACCTTGGCTGATGAGCAAAATTACAAGGCGATAAAGCTGTCGAGCTGGATGGCTTGTAACTTTGCTCATAGGCTAGATACTGTATCCCGAATAGTATCATTTTGTAGTATTAGTCACGTTCTACAGTACCTGACTTAGTTGGTTTGAAAACATTGAACCTGAAGAAAGTTATGGCAGAGAACGTTTTTCAAGTACTGTATTTCCGAATCGTCAACATTGAGCTTGACTAATTGGGATACTGTAGCGTGGATATGAGCAAAGTTATAAGCCGATAACGCTGCCGTACCCGTAACTTTGTCCATAGACAAGGTACAGTATCCCGAATAGTATCATTTTGTAGTACTAATCAATTTCTACAGTACCTGACTTAGTTGGTTTGAAAATATTGATTTTAAAAGGAACTATGCCACGTCTTCTTGTTGTCATAAAGTATGACTCATACTTGAAAACCGGGCTTTACCGTAGTTCCCTTTAGATTCAATATTTTGTAACCAACTAGGATTCTGTATAGCTCAGCGAGTACTACAAAGTGACAGTACTTAAAATACTGTAGCTTGTCAATGAGCAAAGTTACAAGCCACAAACCTGCCAGACCCATCTCGCCTATAACCTTGCTCATAGGCTAGATACAGTATCCCGAATAGTATCATTTTGTAGTACTAGTCACGTTCTACAGTACCTGACTTAGTTGGTTTGAAAATACAGTATTTCCGAATTGTCAATTTTGAGCTTAATTATCTCGGTTTCTGTGAAAGCTATCAAAAATCTGTTAACTGACGAAATGTTTATCATGACATCAGCAAGATTTTATAAGTTGACCACTATTTGATATCTCTCACAGAAAATGAGATACATGGGCTCAAATTTGAGATTATTTCCGGTATCTTATCCTTCTGATTGAGTTAAAAAAGTATAAAATTGAAATACACCTCAATTTCCATGTATTTTTCCCAATTTTCAAATTCTCAAGCTTTCAATTTCCTCTCTATTTTCAGCAAAGCTTGGCGTGAATTGGGCTCACTGTCTCGCGACGAAGCGATGGCATCGTTCGTGTTCCTCGTCGATCGTGTGTGTCCGCCGTTCAAAGGATTCATCTCGGATAAGAAGGCCATGTGAGTTTATAGAGCTTTCATTGGGGATTCGGGAAGTTTGGAGCTCAAAAATACCCGAAAATCGATTTTAAATTACTCTGGAAGCCACTAAGAATGCCCTAAAAGCTGTCACAATTTGCCTTATTTCGCATTTAGAGTTCATTTTTGCTGCTAGATTCATCTAGAAAGACTACTGTAATCCTGGCTTCTAGAAGGTTTGGAACCTACAGTATCCTGGAAACGCTACAGTAACCCAATTGTAAGTAGTCAGTAGCCTATGACCTACATCGATCCTAGAACTCCCTCTAGAGCCTAGATGCAAAGTCAGCCAACAGAATATTGTTTATAGATTTCGAAAATGTTAAATTCCGAATTCCCACAATTTCTTCTGAATCTTTTTTAGCGATTCTGAAAATCAGGCCTAGAATTCCATATATTCTGAATTCCCACGGCGTCAGAATTCAGAAGTCTTCAGCAACTTCATCTGGAAATCTAGGAAGTCAGAATGCTTTGATTCTAAAGTTTGAAGAACTTCTAGTTTACTAGATTCTGAAGTCACTGACGTCTTCTGAAGATCAGAATCTGAAACTACTTCATTTTTGCTGCTAGATTCATCTAGAGAAACTACCGTAATCCTAGCTTAGGATACCTAGGGTTTGACTACAGTAATCCCCAGATTTAACCTAGCAGGTTTGACACCTGCAATATCCTGGATAAGCTACAGTAATCCATTTGGAGTACAGTAATCTTGCCAGTAGCCTAGCAGCCATAGAGTAGAGTGTCTACAGTAACCCTACAGTAACCCAAATGATCTACAGTGTGATACTGTCGGAATAAAGTAGTCCTGATGGATCTTCATCAATCCTAGAACTACAGTAATCCCTTGGCTTCGACTTTTCTCTAGAATCTTTCGTTCCCACGCCTCAGTGCCACCTGAAAACTAATCTCTCTCTAGATCGTTGGCTTCTGACCTTCTAGGTCTTCTAGATTAGAGATTCTTGAATTCCACGTCACCTCTAAAATTCAGCACCCCCATGAAAACTTTTTCTGCATTTGCTGTCCAAAAACGGGAAGCTCGATTCTAATTTAAAATGTATCTCCTCCTCTTTTCCCCACAAGCCGCCATTGATGCCACTGAGCAGCACATATAGAAATGTGCTCGGCATCACAGGGTTTTTCTATATAGCTTCACATTGAAAACACTAGAGGGGACACTTGGACAAACAAGCTACATAGTCTCCCTCCTCTCTTTCTTTTCTCTCTCTCTTTCTCTCTCTCTCTCTCTCTCTCTCTCTCTCTCTCTCTCTCTTTTCCATTTCTCAGTGGCTATCTCTTTTCTAGCTAGCTAGGCTAGTTGGTTGGAAGAAGAAGGAGTGGTGGGGTGGCTCCTAAAATTTCTTAGTGCCCCCCCCCCTTCCCCCACCACACCACGTCTTCTTTTTCTTCCTCTTCTTCTCAGTCAGTTTCTCCTCCTCTTTTCGCTTAAAAATGAGCCCCAAAACTGCCTGCTTTCTCCAGGAGCTTTACCATCGAATAAGCCATAAAATGAGCTATATATATATAGCCATTTAAAGCACCATTCAATGAGCCATATATTCCAGAAAAGAGGCGGAACTCAAAGAATTTGCGCCACAAGTCACCGAACAAAGCGCACAGCCACCGTCCCTTCAACAAGTCGATCAGCGACTTTTCGAGGATCAGAGGTAAGCGAAAAATCGATATTTTCAGATCATCTAGATACGATACGGTAGAACTTGACTAGTACTACAAAATGATACTATTCGGGATACTGTAGCGTGGCTATGAGCAAAGTTATAAGCCGATAACGCTGCCGTGCCCGTAACTTTGTCCATAGACAAGTTACAGTATCCCGAATAGTATCATTTTGTAGTACTAATCAAATTCTACAGGACCTGACTTAGTTGGTTTGAAAATATTGATTTTAAAAGGAACTACGTCACGTCTTCTTGTTGTCATAAAGTATGACTCATACTTGAGAAACGGGCCCTAACGTAGTTTCTTTTAAATTCAATATTTTTAACCAACTAGGAAAGATTCTATATAGCTTAGCGGGTACAACAAAATGACAGTACTTAAAGTACTGTAGCTTGTCAATGAGCAAAGTTACAAGCCACAAACCTGCCAGAACCATCTCGCCTATAACTTGATACAGTACCCCGAATAGTGTCATTTTGTAGTACTAGTCAAGTTCTACAGTATCCAATTTGGTTGATCCTGAAATATTGATTCTAGAAGGAACTACAGTAGCGATAGTTATCAAGTACCGTATTTCCTCTAATAGAAGCCCACCCAAACTTTGAGCTCAATTATCTCGATTCCTGTGAAAGCTATCAAAAATCTGTTAACTGACAAAATGATTAACGTCAGTATCAGCTACATTTTATGAGCTGCCAGAATCTTGATATCTCTTATGGGAGCTGAGATAATTGAGCTCAAAGAGCACATATAAGGTGGGCTTATGCTAGAAGGTTACAGAGCATATAGCTCTCCGAGCTGTTTCGTTTGTAGCTTTGCTCATAGATAAATTACAGTAGCCCAAACAGTATCGTTTTGTAGTACTAGTCACGTTCTACAGTAACTGACTTAGTTGGTACAAACATACCGTACCTAAAGAAAACGATTGCCTCTTCCAGAAAACAAATCCAAGACGCGCTGAACGCCCAAACGTTCCACCAATTCTCGGCGTACGCTCAAGAGCAATTCCCCGGACAGCCCGAGCAACAGACGACACTGATTCGACAGCTCCAAGAGCAACACTATCAACAGTACATGTCTCAAGTCTACGCCCAGCAATCACCCAATCCAAATGGAGAGTTGAGCGCAGAGGAAGCACATCAACAGGCGATTCGACGTGACGACGATTCGGATGTGTCCGATGATGAGGCTGGAGAGGATTTGCCTTGTAAGTTGAATTTTGGACTTTTAGGAAGTTGGGAAATCTTGAAATTCGATTATCGAGAACAAAACCTAAAAATCTGAAATTTTGAAAAATGGGCGGAGTCTAACTTTTCCCAAAAAATCCAACTTTTTGTGTTTCTTTTTTTTCTGAGTTCCACCAACACCATCCCCCTTTCATCACTAATCCCCTTCTCCTTCTCTCACACACACATCACTCACAGTCGCGGTCGGCCAACCGCGGAACACACTCTATCTCTCCCTCTTATCACTAACCGGAAGCTGTCAGGCCGCGGCCCGACCACGATCTCTGTGTGCTCTTTTCTTCATCAAAAGAACCTTTGTAGTGTCTTCAATTCACGCAAATATGGGCCTCTTCTGTCACTGTATGTTTCCTGACTTTTTTTCTGATTAACACAGAATCGGTATCACTATTTTTTGCATGATTTTTCTTGTGATTTGTTAAATATTGCATGACTTTGAGGTTCCAAAACTACAGTTTTTTTGAATTCGGCGGATTTTTGAATCTCGATTTTCACTGTTTTTGATGGCGAAAAAACGGGTAAATAAATGCGGAAAATCCAGAAAATTGATTTTACGGGTTACTGTATTTGTCGCTTTGGGACCAAAAATAGCCAAAAAAATCGATAAAACGCATGATTTTTGCTTCATGTTATGCCTTGCTCCCCTTTTCGCTACCACATCGCCAAAAAGAAACGCATAAATGTGGATTACTGTAGATTTTCAACCCCGGAAAAACCCATTTTTCCTTCAGCAAATCCTGCGATCTCACCAGCATCACTGTGGAATCGACAGGATATCAACGAGTTCAAGGCGAATATCAAAAAGGACGGAACCGAGGGAATCATCAAAGTTGGGCATGGAGAAACGGTGACGGTAAGCGGAAAAAATAGGCTGAAATCGTTGGAAATGGCCTAGAATAGCAGTGAAAATGACTAAATTTGACTGGAATTTCAATGAAAATTGGTTAAAATATCCTAAAAATTACCAAAAAAATAGCAAAAATTGCTGAAAAAATTGATTAAAATCGGTGGAAATTGCCCTAAAAAAGCCGGAAAAATTATCGATTTTTGCAGGTCCGCGTCCCAACGCACGAGAACGGCACGTGCCTATTCTGGGAATTCGCCACCGATCACTACGATATCGGATTTGGTGTGTACTTCGAGTGGACGGTGGCTGATAGCAATCAAGTATCAGTTCATGTCAGTGAATCCGATGATGAGGAGGATTATGATGAGGCGATTGAGGGGGAAAACGGAGAGGGCGGAGCACCGGGAGGGCCAGGAGACGTTGAGAGTGGAGGAGGCGGAGCGATGCAGACGAGGTAAGGAAAATGGCCTTAAAAAGCTAGAATAGCGGCTTCAGTGAAAATTGACCTGAAAATCTGAAAAAATCGAGATTTTTTGCTCGAAATAGACGAAAAACCCATTTTCTCGCGTTTTTATGATCTTTGTAGTCAAAAAACCATCCGAAAACTCCCATTTTGACCTGAAAACCACCCAGAAATGACATGGGCGGCGCTCGTGGATTTCCGCTAAACAACGCGCGCAAGCGGGATTTCGAAGCATCGTTGTCAGAGAAAAAAAGTGGGAATTTAAATTTTTAAAATCTGACTGCAATTTTCGCGATTTTCTTCGCGAAAAATAACTGGAAACCTGATTTTTCTTCCATTTTTCGTGTGAAAATTGACTCTGAAATCTGAAAATTTCTCGAGTTTTTTTCTGAAAATTGGCCTAAAATCTGGAAAAATCAAGATTTTTTGCTCGAAATAGACGAACAATCCATTTTCTCGTGTTTTTATCCATTTTTTAGTTAAAAATCATCTGAAAACTCTCATTTTGACCTGAAATTGCCTAGAAATAACATGGGCCGCTCCTAAACTCTCTTGTATATTTACGATAAACAACGCGCACTAGCGAAATTTCGGAGCAATGTTGCCAGAGAAAAAAAGAAATGGAATTTGGCGGAAAACAACTTTCTTTTTCAGATTTTGAGCCTGTATTTAAGCTTAAAAGAGTCATTTTTGCAGACGCGTCGATCCGAATAAGCCGCGACAAGACGAAATCATCCCAGTCTACCGCCGGGACTGTCACGAGGAGGTCTACGCTGGAAGTCATCGTTATCCGGGACGCGGTGTCTATCTGCTGAAATTCGACAATTCGTACTCTCTGTGGCGCTCGAAGACCCTCTACTATCGTGTTTATTACAGCAAATAATTTTTTTAAAAATTATTTATTTTTTCGAAAAAAAAGCTATTTATTGTAAATCCTTCTTCTTTTTTATCACATCCCTCTTCTCCTTCTCTCTTTTATACATCTCTTTTTCCTTTTTATTCCCTTCTTAAAAATGTAGATTTCTAAATATTTTCATATCGATTTTCAATTTTTTCCCTACTCGACGAATTTCAGCCTATTCTTCCCCCCTAATCAATTCTAAACAAGTGTAAATCATTCCTTCTTTCCACACACATTTTTTGGAATATTTCCCTTTTTTTTCAAACGATGAAACAGCAAAAAAGTGCGAAAAATAAACGATTTTTGATGAAGAAATGGGTTATTTACATTTTCAAATTTTAGGTGCTTGGCGCCAAGCGGGATGCCGGAGTGTCGTTGCGAAATTTTGGGCGCGAGATTCGGGAATTTGAATCTGAAAACAGTTTTTTTCTGTTTTTACGAATTTTAAAGCGAATTTTCGTGATTTTTCAGCATGTCAGACGAGGAATTCGATAGTTTTGATGACGGCGACGACGATGGAGTGCTAGAAATCGATGAAGGTGTGGAAAATTTTCGAAAAGTTTCGAAAAAAAAATTTTTATTTGGTTTTCTGGCCTAATAAATCTGGGAAATTCAAAATTTCCTTCCTTTTCTTCCTAAAATCGTCGATTTCAGACGAAGTCGAGAATCGAAATCGCCCGCGCGTGGGTCGTGATCTCTCCATGGCGATGACCCAAAAACTATTCGGAAATCTGGCCGGCGGCGCATCGGAATGCCACGTGGCGTATGATGAAAGTGCCTACGTGGCTCCCAGAAACCGATTCGAGGAGATTCTGGCAGAAGAAGACGTTCGAATCGTCAACGATCATGACCCAGAAGTCGCAATGGAGACCGACCTGGGAGCTTATGAGAAATTCGTTGTTTTCGGTACGAAAACGATTTTTAAGAGAATCTGGTGTGGAAAAATGGAAAATTCTGACAATTTCAGTCTCGAAACTTATCTTTTTGGCTGAAAATTTAAAAAAAATTTTGAAAAAAATTCGAAAAAAAATTTAAGAAAAAAAATTAAATTTTTTTTTCAAGTTTTTCAAAAAAATTTCCTATCTGAAAATCACAATTTTTAGCTCAAATTTTCTTGAAAATTCACAAAATTTGCAGGCGGAAACCTGAATCACGAGGATTTGTGTCGAAATTTGGAGAAACGAATGGAAGCCGATCGAAGCGAGATTTTTGGCGAATTCGAGACGGCGTGTAATCGAGATAATGGTTTATTGGCGCTTTATATGTCGCCATCGAAATCGTTAGTTCAAAAAAATTTTTGAAAAAATTTTCTTTTGAAATTTTTTTTTCTGAAATTTTTTTCAAAAAATTCCAGCGATTTTCAGCACTTCCTATACTATTTCCCTCCAAAATTTTCAAATTTTCAGACATCTAGGACTCCAAGACACCCTATTCCGCGCATTCCTTCAAATCCGTCAGACCCAAACCAAATCGTTCGCTCTGATGCTTCGAAAACTCAACATTTTAGCCAAAAAATCGGAAAATTCGTCGGATTTGATGCTATCACAGACTTGTGTCGCCCATATGAGACACTTAAATCGTCTATTTGATTCCCAGGCGATTTTTAACACAATTTTCGAGTTCGAATGGCGATTTTGGAATCCAGTCGTTCGGAATAGCTTCATCGCCGCTTTGCCAGAGGTAATAAGGTGGACATCTGGACAAACAGACGGGAAAAATGCATTTTTCACCTTGTTTCGGCTTATTTTGACCTAAAATTGACTATGAAAGCCTGGAATTTGCTGGAAAAAAATTGACCTAAAAATCTTCAAAGATTCGAGCTTTTGCTTCATAAAATTGACAAAAACTCGATTTTCTAGAATTTTTCATAATTTTCCTTTCAAAAAACTCCTGAAAACCCTTTATTTTGATCTGAAAATCGTCCAAAAATGACATTGGCGGCTCTTTAACTTCCTTGTCGATTTACGCTAAACAACGCGCATAAGCGGGATTTCGGAGCATCGTTGTCGGAGGAAAAAGAGTGCGAATTTGAATTTTCAAAAATGAAATTCGCAATTTACTGCCATTTTTGTGGTTTCCTCCACAAACAATTGTCGGGAACCTCATCTTTTATATATATTTTCTCTGAAAATTGACTAAAATCATGAGTTTTTCTTGAAAAGTTTACTTTGAAAATTGCCCTAAAAATCGGGATTTCATTGCACAAAATTAGCGGAAAATCCATTTTTCTTGCATTTTTATTCATTTTTCCCTCACAAAACCATTCTAAAACTTCCATTTTGACCTGAAAACCGCCCAGAAATGATATGGGCGGCTTTTATGGATTTACGCTAAACAACGCGTACTAGCGGGATTTCGGAGCATCGTTGTCAGAAAAAAGTGTGGGAATTTGAAATTTAAAAATTGATTTTCATAATTTAAGGCTCAAGAAGAGCTTTTACATAGATTTTTTTACTATTTTTCCAGATTTTCACCGAAATCAGCCTTCAACAATTCACGGCGATCCGATTGAATCAGCAAATTCAAGAGACTCAAAATGTTCCCGATTTGGCATCGTTCCAACTTCAAATCGTTGAAACTCTGCGTCTCCTACGCATGGATTCTCTCGTTTCGCGGCAAATTCGAAGGGATTTGTGCAATTTGTGCATGGATTTGGACGTTTTTTGTCTTCCAGCAGTGATTGCGTTCTCGTTGGGAAGCTTGTTGGCACAGCCCACTGGGAAAGTAAGTGGAGGAGAAAGCGCGCTCCATTGAGAATTTTCAAAAAATTTAAAATTTTTCAGTCTGACGACGATGAGACCCTTTTCCATGAGATGCTCCGCCAGCTATCACGTCTTCTGAAAATCGACGCGGTCAAAAAGCGAACGAACAAAGCCGACGTCATCTGCACGGAGATTTTTGCGCACTTCTTGAAGTTTCTTCAACTCGAAAAACGCTCTTGGAAATTTATAATCTCTTGGATCGCGAAGAAAGACAAACGAAAGGCGTTGGCCATGAAAAATGAGGATTCTGAGAAAAATGAGGAAGGCCCAGAAGACGTCAGAGGGTCTTCTGAAGAGCCTCAGGAAACAGCAGAAGAGCCACTTCCAGAAGAACCTTATCTCTCTTCATTTGAAGCATTTCTTATCTTCTCTTTACTCTCAAATCCAGAATCATGCCCTCCTGGATTCGTCACCGCTGTTAATTCGAAAATTCTGAATATTCCGCTAGCGTTTTCGCCGAAATTCTTGAAAATTGTGGATCTGGGAATCTCGTTTAAGGTACGGATCTTTGAAATTGAGGCGAAAATCTCAAAATTTGAATTTTTTCGAAATTTTTTTTGGAAAATTGACCTAAAATTCAAAAAAATCGAAACTTCACTGTCAAAAATTGTCCAAAAAATTGATTTTCTTGCATTTTCTTTCACTTTTCAGTCGAAAAACCATTTTATAACCCTTATTTTGACCCAAAAACCACTCAAAAATGAGACGGGCGACTCTTTTTGAGCGTTTTGCTAAACAACGCGCACCCGTTATTTCGGATCATCGTTGTTGAAAAAAAGTGGGAATTTGAAATTTCAAAATCGAATTTCGCAATTTTACAGCAATTTTGGGAATTTGGCCTAGGAAAAATGGTTGGGAACCTGTTTTCTTGAATTTTCGCGAAATATTCGATTTTCTTGCATTTTCATCCAATTTTCAGTCGAAAAACCATTCGGAAACCTTCATTTTAACCTAAAAACCGCTGAAAAATGACATGGGCGGCTCTTGTGGATTAAACAACGCGCGCAAGCGGGATTTCGGAGCATCGTTTTCAGTGAGAAAAGAGTGGGAATTTGAAATTTCAAAATCGAATTTCGCAATTTGGGACCTAAAACGAATTTGATGTTGATTTTTCTACAATCTGTTTTCCAGAAATTCTCCACGACCCATCTTCCGGCGCTAATCCACGTGGCGCGTCACTGCTTCTGGTCTCCAGATGCCAATATTCGTCAAATGGGCGTCGCCATGTGGAAGCAACTATTTGTTGGAATGGAGAAAAAGGAGCGAGTCCGGGTTTTCGGCGAGCTCATGAAGCACTTTTCGCAGTCAGAAATCGAGTGTGAAGCTGTTTTAGACGTATTTTTCAAGGTCATCAAGTCGACGAATTCTGGAGTGATTCTGGAGTTTTCGGGGCAGATTCAGGTGAAAAAGTCGATAATTTGGGGCACAAAAAGCACGACTTCAAAGGGATTTTAGTAGTATTTACATATGATAAAGGCAAGAAAATCACATTTAAAAAATTACAATTAAAAAATACAAAAACACTTTTTTTTTTGAAAAATAATTATCCACACCCGCCACCACCGCAGCATCCACCGCCCATTGTGGTGGAGCGACTCCTGAAGACGTCGGAAGACCGCCGATGTTCCTTCCACCTCCATTTCCACCGCCATTTCTTCTGTAGGCGTTGCCAGTTCCGTCGGCTCCGTTGACTCCGCCCCCTCGGACGATATTACGGTAGTCCTGATGGTTGCTGTTACGATTTTGAGGAGATGAGAAGCCGAGAAGAGAGCGGAAACTGGAAGAAATTTGAACTTTTTTTTGATGATTTCTTGAATAAAAATTGTATTTTTTAAAGGTGGCGTGCATGAAATATGAGACTGTATTATTTGCTAATCAATGAAACAGGAGGCGTTCAAACTTGCATAGGCAGTTTGATGAATCTGTGTTTTGACAGCAAAACTGTTCAAAGCGGCAGAAGGTGAAGAGGAATTTTCCTAGCATTAGGAAAACTATATTTTACGATAGGGTATAAAAAGCTTATCAAAATATCTATCTCATCCCAAAAGAAAAAATTATGCTTTCCAAATTTTGAACGGTCAGCGGAAAACCAGGTCTGAATAGTAAGTACAGATTGAAATGGAAGAAGTAGCATGTTTCTCGAAAACTACAATTCATTTTCATTATTGTAACATAGTTTGAACACTATTACTAGTTTCTGTTCGGTCTAAACTCATGCTCGAATAAAAGTAAAAGAAGTTGCGTGCCAGCATTACCTTGAAATATGAGTTCATTCGGTCGAAAGCTTTAATGCTTAGCTAGTGTTGTAAAAATTGTGTTGTGAAATAGAGTGTCAGATAAGGATTTGAACAATATTTTGGCTCATCAAGCTGGCCCCTTACCCAGAGCGATATAGAAGCGGAAACTTAATTTTGGCCACTTTCGAGCAGCTTACACT
>NC_013487.2:1358982-1375284 GCF_000004555.2 Caenorhabditis briggsae | reverse complement strand
AAAAAAAAGTGAAAACGAGCGAAAAAATTTTAAAAGTTTGAATTCGCGCGCTTTTTTTACTCACCGGGCGGCCTAGAAAAAACCTCGTCCCTAAGGGCTTTCATCGTATTTTTCGATGCGTTTTTCTCGATGAAGGAATTTTTTTGAATGTTTTCTTTATTTTTATGTCAATCTACATGCATTTCTTCACATTTTGATGCAATAAAAAATTTCACCGTGCACCACCTTTAAATTTTTTTACAGCAATTTTCAGCAGTGTTAGCCTGCAAAAGTCCAAAATTTTTTTTTCAACTTTTTTCACAAAAATTTTCAGAATAGCTTTAAAAACTCACAATAAGAATATGAAGGTGAAGAATCCGAGAATCATCTCGATGATGCCTTTTTGCTTCTTTTCGAGAACATTCCCGTCTGAAAAATGGAATTTTTAGAACTGAATTTTTTTTGAAAAAATATTTTCCAGCGATTTTTTGATAATTTCTAGGATTTTTAACCCAATTGCCATCGAAAATCTGTGTTTTAAACGACTCCAGACGATGAAAATCGATTTTCCCGGTTAAAAAATGGTTTTGCGAAAAAACTAATTTTTGAAGTTTTTTACTCGAATTTTTTGCTTATTTTGATCAAAAATCATTTTCTAAAACTCACCTTTATCGATATATGCCATTTTCTAGCGATTTTTAGTACTTTTAATAGAAAAATCCACAAAAAACGGCCTAGAAATAGTCACACGTCGACTAGTGGCGTCGCCGGGGTGTTTGCGGACACACGGCGACGCGCAAATGCACATGAGGCGGAAAAATGGAGGGAAATTTGAATTTTAAGCGATTTTTCGCAAATTATTGGCTTTTTCAGAAATGCATCGAACTGATTCATAAACTATCGATTCCAAATATCAAGCGACTGTTCCAAGTGATGCTTCTGATGAATGTTCCAAACATGAAATCGGCGAAATCGGTTCTTTTTGATATCGATGAAGTGATCAATCGATTTTTGATTTCTGTCAATGACCGGGAGAAGTTTTTGGGCGTTTTGGCGTTGTTGATGAAGATTCAGGTGGAGATGGAGAAGAAGTGGGTTTTGGAATTTTCGCATTTTCCAAAAAAATTCTTTCTGGCGCCAAATTCTAAAACTCAAATTCCCTTCCAGACACTCTGAAAACCAAGAGCTCCTCGTCCGGGAAGGAATCGCGCGCATCGAAGACGCCATCAAGACATCGTCACGTCTTCGTGGCGCCTTCTATGAACATCTGAAGCTCGTCCTTCAGCAACGAAAACGATCGGAGGAAATTCGATTTTTCATCGAGTGGTCCCAGAATTTATTGCAGCGATTCAAAGAGGATTTCTTTGAGTTTCAAGAGGAAATGGATCAGGAGTGTACGTGGATTCTCAAGCCACCGTCTGAACGTCTTCAGGAGGTGATTCCGATGTTTGAGCTGGTTTTGGAGATGGAGCATTTGAAAACGCGATGGAAGGAGGAGGAGGAGGAGAACGAGGGGATGGGAAATGATACTGTAGTCACTAAAGATTTGGATTTTGCCTTTGGTAAGGCAGAATGAGAATTTTTGGAAAATTTTGAACTGAAAAACTGGTTTTCAGCGATTTTTTTTCCATTTCTTCAGGCTAAAACACACAATTAAAGTTAGATATTCAAAGAATAATTCTTTATTTTCACTGAAAAATTCTTTTTTTTTTCGATTTTTCCTGGAAAATCGATTGGAATCATAGTTTTCCGATAGTTTTATACATTTTTACACCTTTCTCGCCGGCGATTCGACTTGAATAGTCTGAAATTTTTTCGAAAATTTTTAAATAATTTTTTTTCTTCGGAGCATCGTTGTTGGGAAAAAAATGAGTGGGAATTTGAAATTTCAAAATTGGATTTCACAATTTCAGACTGTTTTTATGAACGAAAATTAGCAAAAAATTGTTTAAAAAATGGCTGAAAATACCGGTTTTTCACTGAAAAATACAAATTTTCAGAACAAAAAATTTTAAATTTCCTAGGTCACCACTATCATTTCCAGAAGCTTTTGTTATTTTTTTTAGCCAAAAAACCATTCAAAAACTCCAATTTTGACCTGAAAATCGCTTAAAAATGACATGGGCGGCTCCAAAACTTTCGTGTCAATTTACGCTAAACAACGCGCACAAGCGGGATTTCGGAGCAATTTGTTGGGAAAAAAATGAGTGGGAATTTGAAATTTCAATTGAATTTTGCAATTTTTGGCTTCGAAAGCCCGATTTTTCTACGAAATTGTGTGTTTTAGCCAGAAATAACTATTTTTATGAACGAAAGAAAATTGTAAAAAATAACTGAAAATTCCGGTTTTCCACTGAAAAATACAAATTTTCAGAACAAAATTTATTTTGATAAGTTTTAAATTTCCTAGGCCACCACTATCATTTCCAGAAGCCCTCCTGCCATCTCAAGACGAAGACCTTCCCGCGGACCGAGACCAAAAACTGGACCACCTCTACTTCCTAATCCAAATGTGTCGTTCAGTGCTAAACGCCTTCTTGACCCACTCATCCTCAGATGACGTGGCAAAAATCGCGATTCGTCAGTTTAAAGTGATGATGGAGGCTGAGAAAAAGCTAGCAGCAGGGCTAGGCAGTGGTGCCACGTGGCGTGTGCCGAATTTGGAATTCAAAGAGATTACGGTATCGGGTCCGGAGAAGCCCAAAGCTAAGGGAGGAGCTAGAAAACGAAAAAGTGATGAGACTACGATTATTGGAGCAACTGGAGATGATTTATTGGCTCAAGAAGCGGAAGAAGAGGAGGATGAAACAGAGAAAAACGTCCCCAATTTAACACTAAAATCGCATTTCACTTGTCTTCGACTCCGCCCACTTGTTCATATTTTGAAATTGGCCCAGAAGAAAAGAGGGTGCTTGAAGTACCTTTGTGATGAGCTACAAACGGTTTTTGATCACATTGCGCGGTCTAAAAAAAAAGCACCGCCCATGTTGGCTGCTCGAGCCATCACTCAAAAAATCGATGCTTTCTATCATGGCGACGCGGCAAGTGTATGGTTTTGTGTGCGAAAATCGACAGAGCACATTTGGGAAATTGTCGTATCGATGTTTCATTTCTTCTCAACACTAGCAGATGCCAGTCAACAATCCAGTGTTCAAATGCAGAAGGATTTGGAGGAGATGGGAGAGAAGAGCTTGAAATTGATGCATTGTTTGTTGAGGTGCTTTAATAGAAACAATGCTTTTTATCGATTTTCTCTGACCTTGAACACTTTTACACTTCATCCCCCAGTTTTTGCCGGAAAATTGACTCTGGAAACTTGTTTTTTTCTCGAATGTTCGATAATCGCTTTTAGCTGAAAATTGATCTAATATCCAGGAAGAAAACGAATTTTTTTCGCTTAAAACTGGCAAAAACTCGATTTACTTGCATTTTTATCCAATTTCTTGTCGAAAAACCATTCAAAACCGCCTATTTCGACCTGAAAACCGCCCAGAAATGACATGGGCGGCTCTTGTGGTTTTACGCTAAACAACGCGCACTAGCGGGATTTCGGAGCATCGTTGTTGGGAAAAAATGAGTGGGAATTTGAAATTTCAAAATTGAATTTTGCGATTTCAGGCTTAAAAAGCCCGAATTTTCTGCAAAATTGTGTGTTTTAGCATGAATAACTATTTTTATAAACGAAAAATAGCAAAAAATGGGAAAAAAATCGCTAAAAATTCCGGGTGTTCACTGAAAAATACATATTTTCAGAGAAATTTCAAATGTGAATTTCGCATTTTAGGCTGGAAAAAGCAGTTTTATATCGATTTTTTCTAGATTTTTCTGCAAAATTTCAGAAATTTTTCATTTTTTTTTCCAGCGGTGATCTCTATGGAGGTGAGGAGAAGCTGTCGGCCGTCGAGAAAGCCGATCGAAAATCGGTAATTATTCGAATCATCGAAAAGAAGATGTTCGGTCTGGAAAGACTGTCGAATAACGAGGAAGAGGCGAGAATTGAGATTGGGAAGTTTCTGGCGAAATCCGCCGAATTCTCTCCGACACCGGCGGTGGCGGTGGCACTTTTGAACGTTTTCGACGATTTGAAATTGGATGAAGAGGAGCAAGCGGAGACGAGGAAGGTTATGGGTGAGTTTGGAGTTTAGCAGTGGAGCGCGTTTTCGATTTTTTTTTAGAAATTTGAATTTTTCGGAAAAATCGATGATTCGTCGAAATTTTCGCTGTTTTTCGCTCCGAAAAAAAGGAATTTTGCATGAAAAACGGAGGAAAATTGCCTTTGAAACAGAAAAAACATAAAAAATCGTTTTTCAAATGTTGACCTAAAAATTCGATTTTCGATATTTTGATGCTTCGAATTGATTGGCGATAACCCCTATTTTCTCGCATTTTTTTTAATTTTTGAGTGAAAAAACTAGTCAAAGCCCTCTATTTTGACCTAAAAATGGCCAAAAATTGATATGGGCGGCTCCAGAAGATTTACGCTAAACAACGCACACTAGCGGGATTTCGGAGCATCGTTGCCAGAGAAAAAAGTGGGAATTCGAAAACTTTCGCTAATAATTAGGGTTTTCCAAGAAATCTAGCCTAATAAATTGATGAAATTTCGGGAAAAACGAAAATTTAGTAAACGCGCTCTACCTATAAAATTGGAAAATTCACAAAAAAAACTGTTTTTTTTAGCAAAATACGCGCTGGCCTACCTGAAAAAGGATTGGAGCAAAGTAGACGAGCAGTGGAGTCGCGGAACGAAGTACACGAACGCGGTGAAGGATATTCTACAGCATTATATAAATTTGCGACGAGAGAAAGATCAATTGCTGGCGATTCAATGGATTTTAACGAATAAAGTTGTGCAACTGGTACCCGAGGATGATAAGAGGAAATCGTGCGTTTTTTCGCAGCAATCCGACGATGAGATGCTGGAAAAAGAGGACAAAAAAGCGGTGTTCTACTGTATTAGCAAGACGACGTTTGGCGTGATTTTCAAGACTCTTTTTGGATGTCTTAACACCAGATGCCTCAAATACGATATGTCTGGAATTGCAGCCAAAAATCGGCTTGTCGATGAGGATGAAACTCTGGAATCCTGGGAAATTGCATCATCCTGCTTCTTAATCCTTTGTCTGTTCCTTAGAATTAATAAAATCCGAACCACCGCGGTGCTAACCACTGCCATTCGCGAGGGAAAACAGTTTTTGATTACTGTATCTCGAAAGTCTTCGTTCATCTATCTAATGGAGAATATTACGAAGGGAACGAACTTCGATGTGGTTTGTCGAAGAGTCGAGAAGATTCTATCGGCGGTGCAGCAGGGAAATCGAGTCTTGCAGAGTATTGGAACCTATGCGAAGGTTCAGGAATTCAAGAAAATTTGAAATTGTCCAGCGGAGCGCGTTTGCAAAGCGCGAAAATTTGAAAATTTTTGTGATTTTTTGATTTTTTCGAAAATATTTTCAGATCGAAACACACAGGTTTTAGGTGACGACCTAGATTTTTTAGGTCATGACCTAGATTTTTTTAGGTCAAGACCTAGATTTTTTTTAGGTCATGACCCAGATTTTTCTAGGTCATGACCTAGATTTTTTAGGTCATGACCTAGATTTTTTCAGGTCATGACCTGGTTTTTTTGGTCATGACCTAGATTTTCAAGATTTTTTTTGAAAATTCACAAAAAAATTTTTTTTCAATTTGGAGATTTTCAGAGTTTTCAAAAATACCTTATATTCTGAAAATTTTAAAATTTGTTAAAATTTTTTAATACTAATTTTTTTTCGTTTTCAAAATATGCAAAAAATGCCTGAAAATCGCTATTTCAGTAGATTTAAGATTTTTCGAAAAGTTCTGAAATTGCAGAAAAAAGGCTTAAAATATGCAAGAAGGCTCAAAAAATGGCTGTTTTATCGATTTAAATTTTTTTTCATAAATTTAAGAATTTTTCGAAAAAAAATTCTAAACATTTTAATTTTTTTTCAAAACTGAAAATTTTGGCAATCGCGCTCCGCTGGACAATGCGAGTTTTGAACTTTTCAACATAAAAAACCTGAATTTTAAGACACAAAAATGCGTTCATCTCCTGAAACGCTTCCCCGAACTTCGTGCAGAGAACGAGAATTGCCTACGTGTGATACACTCGGCAATGGTCAAAAACGAGTGTTTGAATGCGTTCACAGTGGGTCTAGTGAAGAGCAGATCCATCGACGGAGAGATTATCACGAATCAACCGGACAGTCCAATGGATTCGGATGATGAATAAATAACTTTTTTATTGATTTTTGTTGTTTGAAATTCGCAACCAATTTTTATAAAAACTCCTGTGTCAATAAATATTTTACTTGTATGATTTGATTATATATATATATATATATATATATATATATATATATATATATATATATATATATATATATATATATATATATATATATATATATATATATATATATTTATATTTATATCAAAATGTGTGGAAAAATTCGAAAAATCGCTTCAGAAAGCAAAAAAAAGCAAGTCACCTAAATTTTTTAGGTCATGACCTAGATTTTTTAGACCTCTCCCTAATTAGCATATTTCCAAATTTTCGTTCGAAAATATTCGCTCATTCCCGAGTTACAGCCCATTTTTGCTCATCATTTTCCTCCGTTTTCTCCCCGAGTGGGCGGAGCGTCGCCGACGCAAGGCTGCGGCGCGGAAAATTGCGAATATTTCCTCGAGCCATTTTCTGCTGAAATTTCGGTTTCAGACAGCTAAACACAGAGAAAAACGTGTCGGAAAGTATGGAGGAAGGGGGTTTTGAATATTTTCATCGTGGTACCTAATTTAATTTTACGAATTTTCGCCAGGAAATAGTACAAATTCGGAAAAAGTAAAAAAATTCCGAAATTACTGAGAAATCGAGTTTTTGGCTTCCATTTTTTTTGCCAATTTGGTTTGAATTATTGAAAGGAGCTGTTGAAAAGCCAAAACGATTTCATGGAATATCATTTGTGCGAGGTTGATGTCCCTAGAATCGATACGGGGGCAAATTCAAACGAGGAGGAGGGCAATTACTGACAGCCAGCTGGTGTACGGTAGAGTGTACGGTAGAGCGCATTTGGAAGAGAGGGTACCTTTATTGAAAGGAAGGTAGAAGATCGAGTCTTTTTTGAGAATTATTCACTAATTTTCTCTTCTTTTTCCTTCAATTTGAAACTTATCTCCAATAAAGGAGTCTCTTTCGAATAACTCAAAGGCGAAGACTGGGCTTTTTAGAGATTTCAAAAAAAAACTTTATTATTGAATAGAGAAAAAGCATATTTATGAGCGTATAAACATTACAAATTGAAAGAAGGAGTTTGAAAACATGCTTGAAACTTGAAGTTGGTATGGTAAAGTTTAACACATAATCTTATTAAAACTATGTATAAAAGAAGAGGAGATCACAAAATGATACAATTCAATTTGGTTTATTCCATACTTGAAAACAGAAACATAACTCCAGTTTTCTGTCTGCATGTAGTTCGAAGCTTTCAAATATTGACCCAATCATTCCATCGTTTCTGATCAGATTGCACACGGGTTCTGCGTCTGGTAGCGTTAGTGTCCACTCATCATCAATTTTCCTGAAAAATTCGGAACAATTTATCAAAAAAGCCTTGTTAAAGACTTGTTTATCCTACACTTCCATAGGTCTTCCATCGTTTTCAGCGCTCTTCGTCCAATCCAAATCTCTCAAAACTTCAACAGAAGCCTTTCGAGCATTTAGGAGTGCGAAGGTTTCAATCTCCATAAATTCCAAATTTTGAAGTTTGGATCCCATCTGCCATTCCTTCAAAATAGTATTGATATCCGTTGGTGTCCACTTTGAACCATATGAGAGAATGACAGAATTGGTCCCATTAAGAACAGAGGGTAAAGTGAGCCAAAAGGAATCCCAAACAGAAATGCAACGAAACGGAATTGGTTCTGTGTATTGAAAGTTCTCATCAATTGCAATAGCTTCCAAATCAAAATATCCCGTCCCTTTGAGATTTTTGAAAGTACCATCCAAAGTTTCAACAGAAGTGATAACTCCCTTGCTAATAAAAGCTCGTGGAATTGTTGGTTGAAGGTTGATAATCCATTCGATAAGTGATTCCTCAGAGATACGGACATCATAAATTGGCGAGCGAAATACTTCACAGATGTGCTCAGCCATCTGTTTCAAGTCTTCAATTCCATTATCCTTGAGATATAAAAAATGAACAGTTTGTGGTCCCCTGAAGCTGGTATGAGGACCAGGATATACTGATGACTCCTTTTCTTTATCGTAGTCAATAATCCATTTTAGTCCTGGAGCATCAGGAAGTTTCAACCAAATTTGTGGGCCTTCATCGGACGAAGAAAAATGAATATAAAAAAGATTGGAACGAATGCGTTTAGCCATTGATTTGGCTCGTTTTGAGAGAAGAGAAAAGAGAATTCTGAAAATTACTTTCCTAGTTAAGGCAAAGAGAAAATACTTACATTTCCAATACATCCAAGTTTTCGATACATTCGAGTAGCACTATTTTGGGAAGCTTTAGTAGAGGAAATCGACTTTTTGTTGATTTGCGTTGAATATCAAGATGTCCAAAACGATTCGAAAAAACCATTTCGGCTGCATTAACACTTATTCATGTGGTTTAAGGCTATTTGTAACGCAAACGTATAATCAATAGGTGGACAAATTCGAATAAGGCGGGCAATTACTGACAGCTGGCTGGTTCACGCTAGAGCGCATTTTGACAAGGGGTTCCCTTTTTATAAAAAAAAGGTGGGTTGGCAGGCGGTAGAAGATCGAGTCTCTTTTGTATGTTCGGTTTGTTCTTTTCTTTGTGTGGAATATACAGTTCAAAATGAAACGTTAACCTATGAACCCCGGTATCCCTTATCATCGACTTTTATCTCAAACACCATGCTAGCTAGAAAATTTGACAAACTATGAAATTGCTCAACTTGAGATTTTACACATTTTTGTAATTTTCAAAAATTTTGTAGCGTTTTTAGTTTCCGAGATACAAGCACTGCCCCACGTGGGTTCAGGAGAGGGGGTCAGAAAGCGCGCCCCAGCTAACTCGTAGGCCAGCCGAAATTAATTAATTCAAAATGACACGTGGATTTCACGTGGTTTCTCTAATGTTTTTTAACGATACAGAAGACAATGAATTCGTTTTTTCTTTCGGTTAATACTGATCCTTTTATGTTGCTGTTCCCCTTAAATTGCCCGAGGAAGGGCATGGCAATACATGAAGATTTATTCAGATTCAGGATATGTAACAAGAGAAACAACAATTATTATTAAACCGATGATCCATCCGACTTCTCATAAAACGATGATCCGTCCGACTTCTCATGGGGACAGCTCGTGTCGTTGTTGCCTTCGCAATCGGATGCCGGTTTCTGGTTCATCTGAAAATAGAACGAATTATTGAATAACCTCTAATAAACAATTAATAATTATGGAAGAACCTCAATGCATTTACTCACATGTTTCATGCTCCATCATCGAAGTGATATCCTTCGCTTCGTTGTAAAATCACCGATTTTTTGCCGACAAATGGACGAAGGCAAATGAAGATTAAGTTAACTTCTTCTTGATGTGGAGATCGTTCGAGTGCCCGACTTCTTTTTTCTGCAGTTGCTGGCATGTGGTGGGAAACGATCGTAGCACTTTCTCCAGATCTGCTTGTCGCAGTTGTACTTCTGGGCGAGCTGACAGAGCGATGGCACGAGCCTAGAAAATCAATAAATATTGGAACATTACATATTTCAGTTACTCACCTCAAAAAAATGTCGAAAATCGAGCTTTCTTCCATTCGCTCACTTAACTCATCACTACACGAGGCCGTTGCATTGGACTTTTCACCTTAATAAATAATTTGAAACTTTTTTCAACTAATTTTCATTGAAAAAAAAGGGGAAAAACAAGAAAAAACGAGCGAAAACGAAAGAAAACATCGAAAAAATATTGAAAAAAATATTCGTATTCTCGGCCTAATGCATTAAAGTATGATTGTCAGTCAACGAACTCTCAGCAGCCAATTGAGAATTTTCGAAAAAATTACTGGGGCGCGCTTTCTGACCCCCTCGCCTGAACCCACGTGCTGCCCAAGAAAAGGTGAGAGGGGACGCAGACAGCTAGTAGGTCTGTTTTCTCTGTGTCTCGTTTTTCAAATTTAAAAGCACATATCGATGTTTATACTCATTTTTTCAAAGAGCTTCTAAATGAGTCTAAACACGACCAGTTTTGGAAATTTTCGATTTTTGGGTCTCACTGCGAAAATTCGAAAATTTTCAATTTTTGAAATTTGTTGATCTACCAAAAAGTTTTCAAAAAACCCGCCAATTTTCGACTTTCCTGAATTGTTTTTTTTTCATCATTCTACCTCATTTTTGTCCGTTTTTCTTCGTTTTTCCAGCCACTTTCACCGTTTTTTGTGATTTTTCCATATTTTCAGTTCCCAAAAAGATGGACCAGGACGGAGTTGGAGCTGGCAAACGCACCAAACTTGATGACCAAGATTTCAGAAATCATTTGAGAACACTTTTCAATCAAAGAATCACAATCGAAAAGGCTTATGACGATGTGAATAGTGTGGAGAGTGAGTCCGAGAATTGGACCAAATTATCGAGAATTTCGGAATTGAAAAGAAAAAGTGACTATTCGGATCGAATGAAACAACAATGGAACAATATTTTGGATTTTCTTTTTGCTGGAAGTCATCATATGAAAGTTGGCAAAATTACGGATGTCTATGAGGAATATGCACTGAAATATTTTGATGATCTGCAACATCGAAACAAGAAAAAGATCAAAGATCATGAAGAGATTCTGAATATGTGAGTTTGGGGCTCGGTGGCTTTGAGATCAATTATCTGAGATAATTTATCTCAGTTCCTATATGAAATATCAAAAATGTGTCAACTGATAAGATATTTGTTTGGAAATTTTTTACATTTTATCAGTTATCAAAATGTTTACATTTTTTATGAGTACCGAGATAATTGGTATCAAAGTAAGAGCACAGCGGATAACCCTCCTCCTCTAACAGAAGCTCACCCTATACTTGCCATTTGAGCTCAATTATCTGCTCATAGGAGATATCAAAAATGTGTCAACTAATAAAATATTTGTCTTAATATTTCCTATATTTTATCAGTAAACAAAATTTAGATATCTCTTATAGGAACCGAGATAATTCAGATCAAAGTTTGATTATAAGTGGCGTGCCGCACCTTTACCAGCGGACCGCCGGTGGCGCCATTCCCTTATACAAAGTTTGGGCCCAATTATCCCAATTCCCATTCGAATTATCAAAAATGTGTCAACTGATAAAATATTTGCCTACAAAATTTCTATATTTCATCAGTTACCAAAATTTTGACATCTCCTATGAGTACCGAGATAATTGATATCAAAGTAAGATCACATCGGGTAACCCTCCTCCTCTAACAGAAGCTCACCTGATACTTGCACTTCGAGCTCAATTATCTCGCTTCTTCTGGAAAATATTCAACATTTGTCAACTAATAAAAGATTTGCCTAAAAATTTGCTTCGTTTTATCAGTTGACAAATTTTTGATATCTCTTAAAGGAGCCGAGATAATTGGTGTCAAAGTAAGAGCACAGCGGATAACCCTCTTCCACTAATAGAAGCTCACCCTATACGTTCACTTTGAATCCAGCTATCACGCTCTCCGTGAAAGATGTCAAAATTAAGTTAACAAATAAAATATTTGCCTGAAAATTTCCTATATTTTATCAGGTAGCAAAATGTTGCTATCTCTCATAGAAATCGAGATAATTAAGCTCAAAGTTAGAAGTTAAGCCGCTCTAATACACTGACTTTTCATTTTTGACCCAATTTATCTAGGTTCCTTTCATAGATATTAAAAATTTGTCAACTTGTAAAATATTTCTCAATTTATCAGCTATCTTTTATCTGTTGACAAAATTTTAATATCTATCACAGTAATTGAGATATATGGGATCGAAGTGGAAAGCGATTTGATTTAAAGGTGGGGGGACATGAAAAAAATAACTTTCTCGAAATTCCGTTCAAAGATGCCCCTCGAGGAATTGAACTTGTGAGGACGATGATTGAGGGTACGGCGCCGCTACCGACTGAGCCACGCGGGCAAAGAGAAAGCACACGTCCGATTGCATACATAAAGGCGAGGACGACAGCTGTACGCAGAGTGACATTAAGCGTTGTACACCGTGACTGTAGAATGCATACTCTAGCTACAAAAAAACTACGAAAAATCTCCTATCCCCCCACCTTTAAGAAATTTTTGTAGCCATCTGACATCTATTTTAATTCAGCCTGTTCCACCGCCAACACAGTCAAAAATGCTACGAGGCATCCACCATTTTCCACCTTCAAATCAAAAAGATCAAATTCACAATTGGCTACAAGGACATTTGCATTGAACTCGTCACCGAGGACAAGACTCAAAAAGATAGGCCCACAAAGGTGTTGAAATTGGAATATTGGTGTTTGGGAGAAAAGAAATGTGCAGTGGTCTATGGAAACACTAGATTCACTATGATGAAGTCTTGTGATGAAGCGGCTTCAATGGACCTGTACTTTCTGCTCCAACACCCAAGATTGATTCTCGGAGAGTTGAAATTCTCAGTTGAGCCATACGATTCGGCTTATCCCGGAGTGTTTCCGGATATTTCTGTGTACAGAATGATTCATGGATTATTTCAATTGAATGATCGTAAGATGAATGTCATCAATTTCAACATCATGCTCACCAGAGAGCTTTTGTTCTGTGGAAAAACAACATTTACCAGTGACTCCCTTCCGTTGGACATGCTCTTGGATTTCTTCCAACAAGGCGTTCTTCACAAGATTCGACTTCAAATTTGGAACGATTTTGAGACGACGAAGGGGAATGAGGAGTTTGAAGCGCAGGACAGATTCAAGCAGATTCAGCTGAGTGAGACTATGCTTAATGGATGTAATGCATGGAAGAAGGCGAATATTTTGGATGTTCGTGACGCGCAAATCTGTCAGAATTGGAAGCTTTTCTATCATTTTACAATTTTGAAAGTGGAAAATATGACTGGAGAGATTCTGATGGAGTTTATCAAGGTGAGAGGTGTTTTCTTCTTCAAACTTGCATTTAGACTTTTGAGCCAAGTTATCTTGTTTCCTGTAAGATATATCAAAAAATTGTGATTTTTTGAACTCTAAACTTTTACCAGATGTATCTAGATTCCTGTTAAAGATATCAAAAAGTTATCAACTAACGAAATACTTATCAAGAAACTACAAATATTTTATTAGTGAACATATGTTTTATACCTTCTACAGGAACCGAGATAAATTGGATCAAAGTTAGCAATGCCCCCTGATCTGGGGTTTGCAACTTTCGAAATGTCAACTTGCGCCAAACTTTGACCTAATTTATCTTGATTTTCGTAGAAGATATCAAAAAGTTGTCAACTAACCAAATGTGTATCATTTTACCAGCAATGTTTTGTTAATTTACCACTTATTGATAGCGTTCACGACAACCCAGATAGAAGAGCTCACAGTTAACGATTCCCCTCTGTGCTAGAGGTGCCTGTCAAACTTGAACCATAAACTTTGACGTAATTTATCTAGGTCCTAGTGATAGTTATCGAAAAGTTGTCAATTGATAAAGTGTTTACCATATTTTTATCAACATTTTATCAGTTTACAGATTTTTGATATCTATTGTAGGGACTGAGATAAATTGGCTCAAAGGAAGAGACCCTTTTTTTTACTAATTTATAGCCAATTTTTCAAATCCATGCATTTGGATTGATTTAAAGCAAATGAAATCAATATTATTTTGTGAAAGATCTTAAGTTTAATATTTTAGTTTTTTGATTCATCCAAAATAATGGATTTTGAAGAAAAGTATGGCTCTTTTCCATGAGGCTCATGGCACTAGCCTATTTTCGATATAAAATACTCTTCACCGTGCCAGCGCGATCCCCCCCCCCCTTTTCTATGCAAATTGCTTCGTTCTCCTCCGTGTCTCGGTGGTGCAGTGGTAACGCGCCTGCCTACCAATCTAGAGGTTCTTGGTTCGATCCCTCGGTTGGCATTTTGCTTTTTATGTCTTTTTACCGCCGTTTAACACAAATTTCATTTCCAGGTTCTCAAAGAAAAAGGCGAAGAAGGAAGAGACATCAAAATGCAAGTGGCAAACGCTATCGTTTTGGATCAAATCGCAGTGAAAGTGCTTGAAACTTTCAAAGAGTTAAGTGTGCAAAAAACCGAAGGCTCTTTGAAAATCACATTTGAAACCAATAAGAAGAATCAAGTTTCGATGGATTTCGGATGGCAGGACATTCAAATTGAAATTCGCTAACAACTTTATTTGCTAAATGATGGTCCATATATATTTTTTGGGAATTTATGTTTATTATTTTTTGCCTTGTCCTTTGTCTAATAATATATTTATTTGCAATGCATGGGGGAAATAGATAGATAATTTGGCAAGAAATGGGACCTGTACAAATAAAAAAGTAAAATGACCAGACGGACCGACTAGAGTCCTGTAGGTCAAGTGGGAGGGATCAGAATATCATAAGGAATCGCTCCTACTCGCTTAGCAAATGCCACCGAACTGAGATTAGAATTTATCACCTTACATACACGGTTCCACATAGACAAGTTTCTGTGAAGGAAGCAGTCAAATTGACCGTTGATTTTGAACAAATACGGGGCTCTGTTAGAATGGCTGGGAAGAATGTAGGACGACATAGAGGGAAAATGGTATGAGTTTATAACAAGTTTGTGATAGGTACGAAAAAATAGAAGGGTGCGGCGATGAAGGGTGGTTAGCATAGAGAACTGGGATAGGCGATCGGTGTATGAATTGAAGGGCATATTACATCTCTGAAAGACTTTTCTGGTGAAATAACGAAGAGGAGATTCTAGTTTATTGGCAAGTGTGGCATTGGATGGATCGAAAAGTTCACAACCGTATTCGAGGACCGGTCTAATGTAGGTGTCGAAGAGACGGAAATATAGACAAGGGTTTTTCGATTGGAACGTTCTAAAATTGATTTTTGTCAATAAAATTGAAATTGTCCAGAATTTTTTTAGTTTCAAAAAAATTAAAAAATCGAAATTTTCAAATTTTCAAAAAATTTTTTGAATATTCTAGATTTCTCGAATTTTGCAAGAATTTTTAAATAACTTATTTCAACCCTGAAAATCAATATTTTGAATAAAAACTCTTATCAATTGGTGACTCTACATTTTCGGAGCTCCGAAATGTATGATGCACACTTTTATTTGCTCAATTGGGGAAGGGAAATATGGACTCAACTATATTTAATGATAAGCAAATTTTTGATCAGAATGTCAAAAATTTTCTTATTGATTTTCTTAAATTTTTCAAATTTGTGGAAAACTTGAAATTTTGTTCAATTTTCTGAATTCCTGAAATTTTAAATTCCGGAAAATTTTTGAAAAATATTACGTGATTAAAAAAAAAGAAAAAAATTGGGACAGTTCGAGTACTTGTCAGCTTACGTTGTGCTATGTGGAATCTGAAAAAAAATCTGAAAGTCGGAAAAACTCAAAAAATTTGCTTTAACAAGGGAGTTACTTGAGGGAGCAGGTTTAACTTTTTTTGAAATTTTGAGAGCAGATAGAAGAGCTTATGAGAATTCCAAATCTGTTAAAAAAATCAGCAAAATGCTCACGTGAGCTAAGTTATGACCTAGAAAAGTTTCCCTATGATTAAGCAATTTCTCGTGAAATTTTTTTCATGAAATAGTGTATTTCTTTTAAAACAATAGATTTCAATCAGCAGTGTGGTAAAGTGGTAAAATGGCAAGTTCAGAGGAGGAAGGTTGTAGGTTCGATTCTCCCGATCCCAAAAATTTTGCAAAATTTTTTTTGTTTTATTTTAAGCTGCCATAACTGGCTCTGGAATAAAATTTACGCAATCTAATTATGTTTTTGGGGGGTTTCTCGTTATGAATAGGCATTTTCCAGAATAAAAACAGACATTTAATTTTTGAAGAAATTCACAAATATGCTCGAAGATTTTTCAAAAATTTTTTTTTCAATTTTTTTTTGTTTTTTTTATTGAAAAAACAGTTGAGGATTCTAAACACATCGGTGGCATTCGATGAAAAACTGCTGGAAACATATGTTCTTGGCACAATACGCGCATTTGACCATTGACAATGTTTTGCACCCAGATAATTGGCACTTTCCATAAACGTCGAAGCAATATTGAATTAGTCACATCTGCCAATAAGCTTGGCTCAGCATCTGCAATCAAAAAATGAGGGACGTTTTCAGAAACTTCAGAAACGTTGAT
>NC_013487.2:1346184-1358483 GCF_000004555.2 Caenorhabditis briggsae | reverse complement strand
GTCCCTCATTTTTTGATTGCAGATGCTGAGCCAAGCATATTGGCAGATGTGCTCTCCCATCTTCCAAGAATGGAGACAGTATGCCTGGTATTCTGGCGGTTATGTGGACAGTTGCGCTCCGAAATGTGACAGACCAATTCAATATTGCTTCGACCGGAAAGTTTATGGAAAGTTCCAATTATCTGGGTGCAAAACATTGTCAATGGTCAAATGCGCGTATTGTGCCAAGAACATATGTTTCCAGCAGTTTGTCATCGAATGCCACCGATGTGTTTAGAATCCTCAACTGTTTTTTCAATTAAAAAAAAACAAAGAAAAATTGAAAAAAATTTTTGAAAAATCTTCGAGCTATTTGAGCATATTTGTGAATTTCTTCAAAAATTAAATGTCTGTTTTTATTCTGGAAAATGCCTATTCATAACGAGAAACTCCCCAAAAACATAATTAGATTGCGTAAATTTTATTCCAGAGCCAGTTATGGCAGCTTAAAATAAAACAAAAAAATTTTGCAAAATTTTTGGGATCGGGAGAATCGAACCTACAACCTTCCTCCTCTGAACTTGCCATTTTACCACTTTACCACACTGCTGATTGAAATCTATTGTTTTAAAAGAAATACACTATTCCATGAAAAAAATTTCACGAGAAATTAATCATAGGGAAACTTTTCTAGGTCATAACTTAGCTCACGTGAGCATTTTGCTGATTTTTTTAACAGATTTGGATTCCTCATAAGCTCTTCTATCTGCTCCCAAAATTTCAAAAAAAGTTAAACCTGCTCTTTCAAGTAACTGCCTTGTAAGAACTTCTTGAGAACTTTTTGGACTATTTATAACTTTTTTCATTTTTTCACCTCTTTCAAAATTTGAAAAATTTTTTTCAAATTTTTTGACTTTCCGATTTTTTCATTCCCTCAATAATTTCCTTTTAAATTTTCGACTGTTTTTATTCTGAATTTCTGAATTTCTCAATAACCAAATTCCTTTAAAATTTTAAACTTTATCTTCAAATTTTCAGATAATAATGCAAGTCTTAAAATATCGCTGGAACCGAATTTTTCTGACATTTTTCCTCTTCTTTTTGCTCATTTTTTCCTTCTCTTTTTTATCAAAAAAAACGAATAAAAAAGGACGAATTGTGAGAACTGGTCCATTGAGAATTCGAACGATTCATAGTGATCGAAATAGAGAGAATGCTGGGAATGGAGACGCAGAGAAAAATGGTATGAAGGATTTGTTGAATGGAGAGGTATGTATGTTTTTGGAGATAATATTTCAAAAAATAAAAAGAATGTTTCAAAAATTTGAGAAGTATTTGGAACTAAAAAAACTGATTGATTCGGTGATGATTTCTTAATTTCTGAATCAAAAAGTTTTTTGAAATCTGGAAAGGAAAAAAAAGTTTCAGTTTCAATATTTTGAGAAAAATTTCGAATCTGGCAAAAACCTAATCGAATTGACAAAGAATTTTCAGCCATGGGGGATTTTTTCAAATGACGACCTAAATATTTCGAAAACTAAACATTTTCCAGCTCGCATTTTGACACCATTGTGTTTCTTTTTTTTTTGAATTTTTAATTCCGAGTATCTGAATTTTTTTTATATTTTTGGAATTTCTGAAATCGTTAAATGTTCTAAATTTTTGAAATGTTTATCTTTTGAATTGTTTTTCAGAATTCCGATTTTCGCAGTTTTCTGGACTTTTAATAAATTTCGAATTTTTGAAATTCTGATTATTTCGGAACAATTTTTTGTTTTTTTTTAATCAGAAAAAGAAACCAATCTGCTCGGTGATTTTTTGAATTTCCAAAACTTTAATTAAGTAATTCTGGAAATTCCGAAATTCTCCAAATTTCCTAAAACTTACAAAATTTTGAAATTTGCCTTTTTTTTCGAATTTTGCAATATTCAAATTATTCGAGTTTTTCGTAGTTTTTTCTTTAAAAACGTTGGGTTTTCATGAAAATTTCTCCAAAAAAATTCCAAAAAATTCCGAAACCAACGATAATTTTAATTCAGAAGGTTCGAAAATTCAAATAAAACAAAAACCTGAAGTTGTAAAAATGCTGTTATTTTAGATTTTCAACCATTATTTCCAAAAAAATTAATGTTTCAAATATTTGACAAATTTCTGTAAAGAGAAAAAAAATCATTCGTTGGCTTCCGTAGTAGGATTTTTTTCGATATTTCAAAATTTCCGAATTTCTGAATATTCTTCAATTTCCTCAATTTTCAAAATTTTCCTGAATTTCAAAATTTCAAAATTTCGGAATTTTCTGCATTTTTGAGCTTCTGAGATTATATGCTTTCTTAATTTTTTGAAATGTTTACAACTTCTGAACTTCTAAAATTTTAATGTTTCAAACATTTGAAAAGTATCTGGGACCAGAAAAAATATTTGATTAGAAATCTAATTCCGAACTTATTTATTTTTAAGAACTTCCCGAATTTTTGCAATTTCTGAATTTCCGAAATTCCGAATTCTGTGAAATTTAAAAAATTTCAGAAATGCAACATTCCAAAATTAGACATCAATGGATCAGAAGTTATTGATTTTTTCCATAAAACTGCTCCATTGAAATGTCAAATTCCTGGAAATTTTGAAAAAGATTGGGTCGTTTTGGATAAAAATGGAAAAATTCGATTTTCGGAAAAACGAAAATCAGCGAATTGTCAAATGCAATATTTTTGGAGAATCACTGATGATGAGAATGGATATGGGGATACGGTAGATATTAAAGGTGAGTCGACATCGGGATTTATGAACACAAAGAAATTTGGAAATGTAATTAAAAACTTTAAAGAAATTCCGGGTTTGAAAACTTTAAAATCCAGAAAATTCGAAAAATGTTTATCCTAAAATAAAGAAGAATATCAGGGTCAACATCAAGAATAACAAAACGGAAAACTTTTTTTTTATTTGATGATATTTTCATGGAATTTCAAAAAAGACCGAAATTCTTTTGAAGTTATTTTTTATTTCGAAGAGTAATCAAATGTGAAAAATATTACTATAAATATAGTGAAATTAAAACTGTAAAAATTGTTTTGAGTCCAAATTTTGAACATTCCGAAATCTCCGGAAGTCCGGGATATTTTAAACACTGCGAAATAAAACAATTGAAAATTCAAAACTTATCATGAAAACTCTGAAAAGTTGAGAACGCTGAAAACTCCAGAAGGTTCTGAAATTTCAACGTTTTTGAACTTTCGAAAAGGCAGAAGTTCTGAAATTTAAACTTTTCAATAGCTAAAAAATTCCAGAAGTTCAAACATGTCGCCTCCAGCTCCTTCAAAATAAACAAAATTATGAAAACATCGAAAACTCCTAATGAAACTGAAACTGTAAAATTCAAAAGAGTTGAAAAATTGAAGAAACTTCAATATCGGAAATTTTAGGAAACGCTAACAATAAATTCCAAGAAATTTCAAGATTCAATATTTCGAGTTTCAGAAATTGAAAAAAAAAACTAAAAATTCGAAAACTGAAATTATCGTATAAATCAAAAATGAGATAAAACCAGAAACTTGTCCCAAAATTGAAACCTAAAAACCTATCAGAAAATCTTTCTCTTGTTTTCCGAAAATTGGATACTGCCTGAACTAAAATTAGCACTCTCAGAACAGTTTTCAGAAAACTTTGAAATTTATTAAAATTATAAAAATTAGATAACTTATTTTTATCAAAAAATTTTTCTGTTTCAGTTTATTCATAAATTCGAAAATTCTGAACTTTTTTCACTCTGTGAGCTGCTATTAGGTTGATAAGAAAAATTTTTATCTTTTTTGTCAAAATTTTTGATCAAATTTTTCTCAATGCGGAGAGGGGGCTAGGTCAATGAGTGTAATGTCCATTAGTATCAACAATTGTCTGGCAACGCTCCGGTAATTTCTCGATTCCATCGGCCCAGAACAACGAAGGCTGCGATTGAAAAAGCGAGCCAACTCCTTTTTAGTGTCATCTTTTCAATTGAAGATTTTACTATCAAGATGACGTTCAAGAGCCCCAAACGACGATTTATCCGAAAGGGCAAAATACGACCGGTGCAAAAAAATTGTTCAGCCAGGCGACATGATGTTCTGTCTGGCCCCTCTAGTCACTGGCCATCTTGCACTGTCGTGCTGGATGCGAACTTTGATTTTTCTCCTCGTTTTGATTTGACTGCCATATTCAATCTCTCTATTTAGAAACTATACAAGGCGGCAGTTATAGTGGCACCTTCATTTAAAAGTTCCCGGTTTCCATTACTTTGACCGACCATCAAACTAGCATACCCATTTTTACGGGAAATTTGGGTTCCGGGACGTCTAGAGCCTGATGTTCTTTGTCAATCAACTGACCCTTTTGCATGTTGATAGTGTAAATTACCCACTTATCATCTACGGTAACTAGATCTTCCAGCCAACTGACCGTACGAAGAAATGATAGGAAAAACATGATCATGTCTACATGGCGATTCATTTCGTAGTCCTGAAAAACAAGGGGTACGAATCAATCCAGTTTTTGACATTGCCAAAAGACTTCAACATATTCACCATACTTGGTTGGCTAACACATAATGCCTTTGACATTTTACGAGTGGTTTGAAATGGATCAATCTCCACGACTTTTGGCAATTGATGAAGATCCGGCTCACGGGTCGTTGACATCTTTCAAACTGAACTCTCCTGGGCGGGATTTCTCGAACCGAACGCCAATTGTAGGCGATGACGGAATATGTCCCTAATATACATCCACCATTTGTATGCGAATACCAAGTGTTTGTAGACCAAATTAAAATGAAAATATAATCTTGTTGCTAATGTGCCATCGGAGAAGGACCAAAATATAATTCAAACAATTTCCAGACGGCGACACATTCGATGGAGGTGATTTCGCCAAGGTCACTTGTTATCAAGGATTTTCCAAATGGACCACTCTACTTTGGACAGTTACTGAGAATCAAAAAAGACATGAGAGAGCCAGAAAAATGAGAAAAGAAGAGGTGGATCCAGAGAAAAAAGCGTATAATGTGTATTTTTTGGGGTAAGATTTTTAATTTGAACTCAATTATCTTGGTTACTAGGAGAGATATCGAAATTTTGTCAACTGATAAAATATTTATCATTTTCTGATTAACATTTTATCAGTTGACAAATTTTTGCTATCTTTCATAGGAACCGAGATAATTGAGACTTTATTGATTAGCAGAACTGAAAATGAAAAATCAAACTTACTGATAAAATGTGAATGAATCTGTCAAAATTTTCAAATTTTCCGGGGATGTAATTTTAAAAACGTTCTAGATTCGACTCCTTGTCTCAAATGTCATTCCGTCGAAAACTTCCAAAAACTGTGGATTTTCTGGAAAACACTCTGGGAAGTGTAGTTTTGAACGGTTATAATATTGTTGGAGACGGCACACCACAAGCATTTATTCCAATTTTAACAGCACAAACTGAAACTGAACTTCCTTTAACTAGAAAGCGATTTGAGGAGTCGAAATATCTAGATGAGGTTTATCCGATGATTTGGAAGAACTTTTCGGATGCAGGATATGTGACGATGTTTGGAGAGGATATGCATGAATATGGTGGGTTTACAATAGTAGATATCAAAAAAATATATAGTCAGCTATAAAAACGTTTGCCTTGAAATTTCCTACATTTAGTTGGAGATGTTTTGATAGCTATTACAGGAAAGGAGATAATTAAGAATGAATTATATCATGAGAACTTCTTATCGTACCTTGAAAAATTTACTTTTAATTATGACAAACTAGAAACAGTAATTTTGGCAACATGTTATGAATTTTGAAAATTGGGTAAATTAAACTGAAACTGGCTAAAATAGCTCAATCGGTAAAGCAATTATTAGAGTATGTTGAACATATTTTAATACCGATGTTTTGAAACCGTAATCTAGTGTCTACCGTAAACTTTGAAAACAGTGTAACTTGAAACTTGACGACCAACTAGCCTTTAAAAACTGACTTTTAAAAAACTATAAGATCGAAAATTTCTAGCTGAAACTAAAAAAAAATACTATTGCCTATTCCAAATAATCGTACGAATGAACGAGTAAAAAACGTGTAGAGAGTATCCAAACCTGTAGAGGCGCTGAAGAGACGCCGACATTTTTACTCGTTCACTCGCGCGATTATTTTGAATGGACAATAAAACCCGAGATGAGGAGGGCACAGACACCTCTAGCTTCTCTGCGCCCTCCTCCTCCCCTACACTCTCTCGTACCACAAATTCAAACGCCTGTAACTCCCTTCAAAATGGTCTGTTCTTAGTTTTCTTTTCAGTTTAAAGTAGATTGTTGACTTTCCTATAAGAGGTATCAAACAATGATCAACTACAAAATATTTGTTTTGAAAAAATTAGGAATTTGAAAAAATTGAAGGTACCTAAACTAAAATTGGCTGAATAAGTTCACTTGGAGACAGGCCTGTCACTGTAATTTGAAAATGCTTTTTAATACAAGTTTTTGAAACCGTAATTTAGTGTCTGCCGTAAATTTTGAAAATCTTGTGACCAAAAGTATTTGACGGTCTGAAATTGGCTGAAATAGATCAATCGATTAAACAATGACTAGAAGATTTTGAACATATTTTGATACCAATGTTTAGAAACCGTAATCAAGTGTCTACCGTAAAGTTTGAAAATCTAGAAATAAGAAAAAGTCGCCTAGCATTTAGAAAATAGACTAAAAGATGAAAATATCTATTTGAAACGGAAAAAATGGCAGAAAGCGGACTACTTGAAAGGGAGTTACGGACGAACAAAATTTTCGACACAAGAGAGTGTGGGAGTGGAGGAGGGCGCAGAGTTTCTTTACGTCCTCCCCGTTCTACACACTCTATCATACCGAAAGTTCAAACGTTTGTTACTCCCTTCAAAATTGTCCGTTTTCAGTTCTCTTTTCAGCTTCAGGTAGACAAGCCAAAATTTGACAAATTTTTCAGCCACTTTCACCTACCGTCTCAAGGGATTCCGTCACCAACCAACTGATCATTATCCGAGAACATTCTTTAAAGATGTGGAGGAAAGAGGAGATAGAACTTGTATCAATGGACAAGCTATTCATAATGTGAGTGATTTTTGGAGCCTAAGTAGGGCCTTAATTAATAGTATTGATTCACTCGCGCTCTGTTGAGTTTGTTCTCAACAGGTTGAAGAGCTTCCAATAAAAGAAACGATTCCAGATCTGGTTCAAAAACTGTGAAAACTTCATGCAAATATATCAAGATGTTCCTCGATTCCTTCTGATGCATCAAGGTCTTCTATCCCACGACGACATCAATTTGGTAGACGTAGAAGACGTGGATCTATCAGCCCATTTGAAACATATGAATGAATTGAGAATGTTTGATGATTCAATTGTCATTGTAATGGCTGATCATGGTCATCGATTCGCGAAATTACGAGAAACACATCAGGGACAATTGGAAGAACGAATGCCCTTCTTTTCCATTTCATTGCCAAACGAATTGAAAAAAACGGAGAAAGGCAAGAGGATGGAGAGGAACTTGAGGTGGGAAAATGGGAAGAAATTGATTGAAAGTGGGGGTTAAAATAATAAAAAAAAAGATTAAAATTTGTCTGAAAATGACCTGAAATCGACTGGAAGTGGGTGTTGAAGTAAATAAAAGACGTAGAGGCCGGAAATGGTGAAAATTGTCTGAATATGACCAGAATCAGGAGACTGAATTTGTCTTTTTAGAGTCATTTTCACCATTTTAACGGCAAAGAGTCATCTGCAGAAATAACTGAAATTGGTTGCTAATTTTATAATACGTTAACCGGACCATGAAACTCTAAAAAAGTTAATTTTATATGTTTTATTGAAAATTTGATTTTTTGAATACTGAAAACGTAGTAGTCTAGAATCTTCCTTTTTATCTGAAAATTTCAGATTATACTTATCAAAAATATAGCTTTAATTTTCTAATGGACAAATTTCTCTACAATTCCACCAAACAGGTTTAAAAGGAGCAGAAGTGGAATTTTTCTTTAGGTATAACAGATGTACTTTCGAAACAGCTTTAAACATGCAAGTAAAAAAAAAAGGAAAAATGATTTTTAGTTGTTAAAAGATTACATGTCAATCCATGGCTCATCTTAAAAAAGGCGAGACAGCAAAAAATTTGGGGGACAGTTTGGGGGACGAAATCGCGCCGCGCTTATATAGGCCATCGGTCGGAAGGCGCCTTCACGCCCCCGTAGCTCAGCCGGTAGCGGCGCTGTACCCCTGAGCTGCCGGTCATGAGTTCAACTCCTCATGGGGGTTCTCTAGGCAAAATATCAAAAAACGTTTTTTTGATGTCTGGCCCCCTTTAATGTAGTCTTCCAAATCCAAAAGTTTTATTTGAAACTCGAAAATCCCTTAAAATTTTAGTAGTTTTCTAGTTACGAATATTCCTTGTTTTGATTTTCTAGGTTTATTTTTCAAAAAAAAATTTAATGTTTCAAGTATTAGGTTGGCGGGAAAGTCTTTGTCACTCTGTTTGTTTAATCACTGTTCTCGTATATGGAGGCTGTGTATGATATCGACTCTAGTGAATAACAAGGTGATAAGAACCTTCCATATAAACAAGTCCCCATTTCCTTCCCTGCTCCTCATCTGTAATTGAAACGATATGTTTGTTCCCACTGCAATTCACATCAGACATGTTTTGATTTACCTCTTCCTATCTCACACCACGATGAAGGATTCGGAAACTTTCTTGAAGAATGTGTACAACACACATGCCCCTCACTACAATACTATTCGCAATTGGTTCCATCGTTTCGAAAAAGATGACTTCTCGCTCGATGAAAAGGATCGCTCTGGGAGACCCCGTGAGTTGGATTTGGACAAGCTGAAGCACGCATTGCAATCGGATCCATTTCAATCTAGCCGTGAACTAGCTGTCACATTCGGAGTTCACCATAGCACAGTCCTTGAAGGTTTGAAGTCTCTTGGAATGAGAAAACTTTTTGGTCGATTCATACCTCATCACCTGACTCAAGCCAACCTTGAACGCCGAGTCGACGATTCGATTACTCTTCTCACTCTCCACGCGGGCGATCGATGGCTGGACCGGCTAATAACCGGAGATGAGAAGTGGGTCTTCTACGATAATCACCACAGGAAATCCCAGTGGGTTGGAGAAGGAGAGAGCCCACAGGATGTCCCCAAACCCGAACCCTTTATCAGAAAAAAGTTATGCTCTCTGTGTGGTGGGGAGTGGACGGCCCCATCTACTGNGGACTTCTGCCCGAGGGCAAAACAATAACTGGAGACCTCTACACTACTCAACTACGAAACCTCAAGAAAGCAGTCGACCGTTCGGCCCTGAAAGACAAGAAAGTGTACTATCAACATGATAACGCTCGCCCACATGTTTCGAAACAAGTGAAGCAGGAGCTGATGGGATATGGATGGAATGTTCTCCCTCACCCCCCGTATTCTCCTGATCTTGCTCCTTCCGACTATTGGTTATTTGGCGATATGACACGTGCCTTCGAAGGAAGAAGCTTCAATTCCCGTGGAGCGGTCGAAGCGGCACTCAAACAATACTTTGCCTCACGCCCGGCTGGATTCTACCGCAATGGAATCCATAAATTGAGGGAACGTTGGAGACATGTTGTTGATAATGATGGACAATATAATTAATTATTCGGTTATTTTTTCTTTGAGAAATAAACTATTGAAAAAGTGACAAAGACTTTCCCGCCAACCTAATAGCTTTTTTCTACATAGAACTTTTCGAAGAATTTATTCAAATGGGCATTCGTTGTACTCAAAAACTTTTCGAATTTGTTAAAAATTTGGGTTGAAATTCAGAAGTTTTTAATTGAAGCTCATAATTTTGAAATTTAGGCAAGATTTTTGAAAAACTTTATTCAGACATTAAAAAACTGTTGCTGACTTGTCCAGGTATTTTCAGAGAATCCAATAATTTTCTAGGTAGTTTATTCAATCTTCATAAGTTTCATTCAACACAGTAGCAAAATCCAGTCTGCTCCATTTCAGAAAAATACAACTTCAAAATGTTTACTTAAAGGTGGGGGGACATGAAAAAAATAATGTTCTCGAAATTTCGTTTAAATATGCCTCTCGAGGAGTTGAACGTGTGGGACGAGGATTGAGGGTGCGGCGCCGCTACCGACTGAGCTACACGGGCAAAGAGAAAGCGGTCGCCCGATTGCATACATAAAGGCGAGGACGACAGCTGTACGCAGAGTGACATTAAGCGTTGTACACCGTCACGGTAGAATGCATACTCTGGCCCCAAAAATCCCCCGTAAAATCTCCTGTCCCCCCACCTTTAACGATTTTACACATGAAATTTTGATTTGTTTTTTTTATTCGAGTATTAAGATCTCTGTTTTGAAACTGCGATACTAGTAGTTTCTTCCATCCATTAATATTCACTGACGTTCACTGATGATCTAATGTTCAAATTCAAATACACCATTTACAGAGAAAACGCGGAGAAACTAACAAGTCCATTCGATATTCACGCAAGTCTTCTGGATATTCTGAATCTCTCCGCAACGTCTTCTGATGATTTCAACCAAATGCAAGATGCTTCTGAAAAACGATCCCTCTCCGTTTTTCGACCGATTCCAACTGATCGAACGTGTTCTCAAGCTGGTATTGAACCACATTGGTGCACTTGTTTATCCTGGAAAAATGCTCTGGACACCGAGGAAGATAAGAAATTGAGTGAAAGGTAGGGCGTCCCACTTTGACTTTGAGATGTGGTACTCTTGAAACAGTAAATTTTTGAAACAATATAAGATCCTCAGTATGAGTCAATTTATCTCTTTTCCTGTGAAAGCTATCAAAAAGTAGTCAACTGATAAAATGCTTATCACATTATAAGAAATATTTTGTCTATTGACATTTTTTTGATATCTTTCCAGGAATCGAGAAAATTTGGATCAAACCTGAAACGATACCTTCCAAAAAAGTTTATTTATGGAATCAACCAAAGCAGTTGGAAATGCTTTGTTGTTCTAAAAATCAAAATTATGTTGATTTTGAAACAGTAGTTTTTATTGATAGTCTTTTCTAATGATTCCAGTGGATTTTCGAATATGTTTTTTAGCAATGTACAACTTCATATTGGAAGTGGAATACGATTTTTTTGGCAAATCCTTTATTGATCTAGACACGGTAACAGTATTTTATGCAAAATGTTCTGTTTCAATTAGTTCATTTTTTGGGATTTGTTATCGAAGGTGCACTACACGAATAAGTAGCGGTTCAAATCTACCAAAAATAAAGTGAAAAACATGTGAATTGTTTGTTATCATATATACACAAAATCTCAGCTAGATTAACTGACTAGACCGCGAGTTAGAGACGTTTGAATTTTGCACGAAAGAGTGTGGAGAAAGAGGAGGGTGCAGAGAAGCTAGGCGTGTATGCGCCCTCCTTATCCACCACACTCTCTCGTGTTGAAATTTCCATCGCACGTAACTCCTTTTGAAATGGTCCGTTTTTAGTCATTTTTTACAGTTTCAGATAGGTTCTTTATCGTGTAGTTTATTTTTTTAATGCTAGATTTTCTGTTATTGTTTGTTTCTCAAACATCTAATTTTGAGATTTACGGTAGACACTAGATTACGGTTTTTTTCCACTTATCATAAATTAAGCATTGTTCTTTAGTTACTTCTTTTCAAGATTGTGTAACCTTCGTGAATGCTCAAATAGAACGGCGCCCTACACTCGCACTCTGAGCTCAATTATCTCGATTTCTATAAGAGATATCAAAATTTGGCCTATTTATAAAATGTTTATCGGGATATCACCATTATTTTATCATTTTAGAATTTTTTGATATCTCTAACAAGAACCGAGATATATTAGATCAAGTTGTGGGGGCTCCTATATTGGTCTCCAAGTGCATCTTCGAAAAGTATCCCAAGAAGCAAACTGAATGGAACAGAAATTTTGAAAAAAAAACTGAAGTAAACTCTTGGGGTGTCTAGATCTAATTTGCCAAAAAAATCCAAATTGATCACCCACAGTTACCCCTCTCTGATGTTGTATAGCTAAAAAATTACTTGAATCAGTAGAGAAATATTTTTTGAAAAATTACTGCTTCAAAATCGACTTAAGTTTGGTTCCAGAGAACAACAAAACACTAGGCAAAAGCCAAACGATAATCAGTTTTTGAGAAAATATGTGAAAAAGTAATTTTTATCATTTTTTTGACCATATGCGATCGTTTTAATGTTAGGCCAGATTAAATATAAAACAAAGTTATTTACATACCGTAAAACCTCTAATAGAACGACACCCGGATCGTCCACTTTGAG